>NC_142461.1:62155303-62458333 GCF_049115385.1 Moschus berezovskii
TTTTCTATTTTCAGTTATAATTTCTTAAACTAAGATCAACTGTGAAGTTAGGATCAAGGGCAGGACTGGGTCTACCTTTCTCTTCGTAATAGTCCCATTATTGTAGAACTCAGCACATAGTAAAATTTTAATAAACAATTATAGAGCCAATATATTAATTACAGAGAAAGTGAAAACCGTTTTCAAGTAATATTCTCCTGGCCTTGAAGTGGAACATCCAAGTTTATAGAGAATTTTTATTATTAGGAGAGTTGACTCTAGAACCCAGGTTCCATGATCCCAGCTCCTGCTCAGTGCAACGGGAAGAGCCTGTGCTCTGGAGCCAACCACACCTTGGCAAACCTCTTCAATCCTTCAATATCGAGTAAGACAAATACTTTCCTAACTCACTGCTGCTGCTGCTACTGCTAAGTCGCTTCAGTGGTGTCCTACTCTGTACGACCCCATAGACGGCAGCCCACCAGGCTCCACCATCCCTGGGATTCTCCAGGCAAGAACACCAGAGTGGGTTGCCATTTCCTTCTCCAATGCATGAAAGTGAAAAATGAAAGGGAAATCGCTCAGTCATGTCCGACTCCTAGCGACCCCATGGACTGCAGCCTACCAGGCTCCTCCGTCCATGGGATTTTCCAGGCAGGAGTACTGCAGTGGGGTGCCAATAAAACTACTAGTAATGATTATGGACTGATGATGCTTTAATAATGTTATATATTTCCATCAATTATATCAAATCATGCTGGACCCTCCTACATCTAACCTTGATATCAGTTAGTGGTCAGAATTAAGACACCCTTGGAAAGAGTTTTATGAAGATATCCCTGAGTAGATCAACTCACTGAGCATCCTGTAAATTACAGGATGAAGGAAAAGTCCCTGGCTCAGTACTTGGCATGGGACAGCCCTGCAATAACTCATCTTTCTCTTCCAGTGCTGCATGACCCTAATTTCATACAACTTCAGGAGAAGTGGAGATTTTCCTGAGTAAAGCAGGGAAATGAAAGAAAAGGTTTAAGTGAAGGCATGGTTAAATACGAAAGGAGACACAGAGAAAGAGCGCTGAACTTTGATCACAGTGCAAAAAAGGGAAAGCTTCTAAATGCAGCCCTTGACATCCAGCAAGAAGTGTACTATCCTTTATAACTGATTTTCTCCAGCCACAAATTTGGACAAATTTCTTCACCTTACAAAGGTGCCAATTGCTATACACAAACTTCTTCACTTATACACCTGAAACTAACACAATCTTGCACATCAATTATACTCCAATAAAAATTTTGTAAAAAATAATATTCTTCCAAAGGAAAAAAAAATAACACAACAAAACAGGACCTTCATCTAGAGAATCTGCAGACAATATTGTTCATGGGAATTTGGGGCTATTCACTAAATAACTCTGAAGTGCTTTTACATTATTAAAGGCAGAATAAATGTTAAGAAATATAAATTACAATAACATTGATTATAACTGGAGTCAGCTTTTGAATCTAGAAAGATAAGTTTATTATTAAAAACTATTAACTTCCAGGAAGTTCTTTCAGATCCTCCACTGTCAGAATCTGTGGTCAGGTCTGCAAAAAGATTATGGGATTATAAAAGTTAAAAATGAAGGACTCAGAGAAAATGAGGAAATGAATCTTCCTAACTGTGTGGCACAGATGTAAAAATGTGGATTGAGGTAGAGAAGTGTGGAAATGTGTTCTCAAGCTCAAACTCTCTCCACCAATTCAGTTACATTTATTTGAGAAGCCAAAGCTTTCTCTCAGGCACTCTGTTCCCTTCTGGGCACATAATAGCCAAAAAGATGGACCTAATCTCTGCCTTCACAGAGTCTGTGTGCTTACACAGTGCTGTTGCCTGCATGTGTGTTCAGTCATCTCTGACTCTTTGTGATCCCGTGGATTATAGCCCGCCAGGCTCCTCTGTCTATGGGATTCTCCAGGCAAGAATACTGGAGTGGGTAACCATTTCTTTCTCCAGGGGATTTTTCCAATCCAGGGATCGACCCCATGTCTCCTGCATTTGAGTTGGGTTCTCTACCATCTGAGTCACCAGAGATGCCCATTGGATAAATAGAAATAGCAAATATAAAATGCGTTTGACAATACTAAAAATAAAAGGAATCACCATCATCTTACAATCTGATATGACTATCAGTAATGAACTACAGCAAAAAGCGTTGGAATGAACCTTTGGAACTTGGTAGATTTTTTCCTTTGCTAGGAGACCAAATCCAGGGGCTAATAAAAGAGTTGCTATTCTCTCTTTCCTACTCTTTGTTTTGTATTTGTGCTTCTAAAAGGTTGTAATTTTCTTCTTTTTTCCAAAATAAAACTCAAAGCAGATCCAGGACTCAAAGAACGGGGCATACTCAGGCTGTCAATAAACAAAAACCAAGCAAACCAGTTAACTAACTGGGGTCAACAAAAGAAGGGACTTACTATGATTAATCAAATCATAGATATATGAGTGTACATATATATATCAGTCAGTTCAGTTCAGCTGCTCAATCGTGTCCAACTCTTATATATATATTTATACATATATATGTTCCTTTTGATTGAGTTCCAAAAAATTATGACCTTTTAGAGAGTCTGGGAGAAATATCAATAACCTCAGATATGCAGATGACACCACCCTTACGGCAGAAAGTGAAGAACTAAAGAGCCTCTTGATGAAAGAGAAAGAGGAGAGTGAAAAAGTTGGCTTAAAGCTCAACATTCAGAAAACTAAGATCATGGTATCCGGTCCCATTGCTTCATGGCAAATAGATGGGGAAACAGTGGAAACAGTGGTTGACTTTATTTTTCTGGGCTCCAAAATCACTGCAGATGGTGACTGCAGCTATGAAATTAAAAGACGCTCACTCTTTGGAAGGAAAGTTAGGACCAACCTAAACAGCATATTAAAAAGCAGAGACATCACTTTGTCCACAAAGGTCCATCTAGTCAAGGCTATGGTTTTTCCAGTAGTCATGTATGGATGTGAAAGTTGGACTATAAAGAAAACTGAGCACCAAAGAATTAATGCCTTTGAACTGTGGTGTTGGAAAAGACTCTTGAGAGTTCCTTGGACTACAAGAAGATCCAACCAGTCCATCCTAAAGGAGATCAGTCCTGGGTGTTCATTGGTAGGACTGATTTTGAAGCTGCAACTCCAATACTTTGGCCACCTGATGTGAAGAGCTGACTCATTTGAAAAGACCCTGATGCTGGGAAAGATTGAGGGCAGTAGGAGAAGTGGACGACAGAGGATGAGACAGTTGGATGACATCACCGACTCAATGGACATGGGTTTCGGTGGACTCCAGGAGTTGGTGATGGACAGGGAGGCCTGGCGTGCTGCGCGGTTCATGGGGTCGCAAAGAGTCAGACATGACTGAGCGACTGAACTGAACTTAGGCAAAAGTGAAAGAAAAATCTTCAGAAACGTGAAATCATATTTGTTAATAATAGAACTGCAATGTATTATTAAGGAAATATTTGTAATATATCAACCAATGAGCTTACTGGGGAAATGTTTTACAGTTTGTATTTCACTAAAGTTTTTTTTTAACTTGTGACATCAAATATTTTACTGACATATACTATACCCTCCTTGAGACTTCCCTGGTTAATTGACTAAGATTTATCCTTCCAATGCAGGGGTTTCGGGTTTGATCCCTGGTGTGGGAGCAGAGGTTCCACATACCTCAAGGTCAAAAAATCAAAATGTAAAACAGAAGCAAAGTGAAGTCGTTTAGTCGGGTCCTACTCTTTGCGACCCCATGGACTGTAACCTACCAGATCCTCCGTCCATGGGATTTTCCAGGCAAGAGTATTGGAGTGGGGAGAGTCGGACACGACTGAGCGACTGAACTGAACTGAACTGAACTGAACCATTTCCTTCTCCAGGGGATCTTAATTCAATATACAATGAATATATATTGTATATATATGTGTGTGTGTGTATATATATATATATGTATGTATGTATATGGGCTTCCTTGATAGCTCAGTTGGTAAAGAATCCACCTGCAATGCAGGAGACTGCAGTTTGATCAGTTCGATTCCTGGGTCGGGAAAATCCGCTGGAGAAGGGATAGGCTACCCACTCCAGAATTCTTGGGCTTCCCTTGTCACTCAGCTGGTAAAGAATCCGCCTGCAGTGCAGGAGACCTGGGTTCAATCCTTAAGTTGGGAAGATCCCCTGGAGAAGGAAAGACTACCCACTCTAGTATTCTGGCCTGGAGAATTCCATGAACTGTATAGACCATGGGTCACAGAGAGTCAGACACCACTGAGCGACTTTCATTTCACTTCATATATATATATATATTCTTCTATGTCACAAGCAAAATTTTTAGACCCTGCAACAAACTGTGTATTTAACATATTTTCCATTCTATCCTTAAGACTACCTCTTGTCAGAAATGCTTGAATTGAAAATAGCTATTTATACATGCAGTATATACATATAAATAGCTCACATGGAGAAGAGATAATCCTGCATTAGCCTCCAATTAGATTTACATTTCAATTTTAGGAGCAAATGGCAGACAGTTGGGAACTGCATTCCACACAAATAGAAATGTGAAGGATACCCCATAAAACCATAATTACATGACTAAAGAAATACCTATTTCCTACATTTAGGGAAATGATAGGCTGCTGCAGGTGATTATCAGTTCAGATCTGAACCTACAATCTGTCCCTTTGAGTTCTCTCATGGAATTTAGGCAAAGGGAAGGGGAGCAGAGGAAGAATGGCTGAGTTGTCAAACTAGGGAAGTGGTAGATTTTCCAATAAGATACAATTTAAAAGTATTAAGCATTCATTTGACCACTGACTCTGTCTAACTTTCCCATGTTCGCAGTAAATACAATTAAAAGTACCTGAAGGTACTTAAAACAATTAAAGCAATGTAAATTATATTTAACCTTTAAAAAAAAATCAGCAGACATACACACACTCAGATACACACACACAAAGTTCATCCACAAAAGGGCATAGTTAAACTTGTGTGTCATACTAAATGCACATCTTGGTATTATGATTGTGTGCTCAGTCACTCAGTCATATCTGACTCTTTGTGACGCCATGCACTGTAGCCCACCAGGCTCCTCTGCCCATGGGGATTCTCTAGGCAAGAATATTGGAGCAGGTTGCCATTTCCTACTCTAGGGGATCCTCCTGATGGAACCCAGGTCGCTTGAGTAGCTTGCATTGGAAGGTGGATTCTTTACCACTGTGCTACCATAATACCGAGAAGCCCAGTATTATGATTAGCCCACAATTTTAAGAAAATAAACAAATGTTTATTTCAGAAATTTGAATTTTTAATTTCTAGAGAGGACAGAGTAAAAACTAGGAAGAAACGTCACCACTAAAGCTTGTACTTTGGGGGATTCAATGACTGATATTTCACTAGGTTCACCTCAATGAATGTAAATTCTGAGCATGAATTTGTAATGTGTTAATAGTTGACAACTCTGCCTTTTGGAATGAAGCTTATGAGAGTGTTTCAATGACATATTCAGCTACAAAGTGTGTACTATTTGTTAGTTCCTATGCTAAGTGTTTTAAGCATATATCTCAGTCTTTCTCTTAGACTGTGCTAGATGATTCTGCCATTTCAGATTGGAATGGAATCGATAATATAACTTATTATTGAAATGAAAGAAAGTTCATTAAATTTATTAGGATAGTAGGAGGGCTGAAGGGAGAATCAATATAGCATAGAATAGTGTAGCAATGTAGCATAGTGATCAAATTATGCACTTAGAAGTCAGGCAGACTTCAGTTCAAATGCTATGACTGATTCACATGACCTTGGGTGAGTTACTTATATGACTTTGGATGAGTTAATTTTTCTGTTGGTGCTTCAGTATCCATGCTGAAACAGCTGTATGTACCTAACTAACAGAGATGTAGTGATAGTTAAATGAAACAGTATACAAAAGAAAAAAACAATAAAGGAGCAAACACTTAAGGGCTAGAAAATATTAGCTTATTATTGTAATGAAAGGAAATCATTGTAGTTGAAATATCATGCTCACAATGCTCGGTGTATTAACTGGAAACTCTTGAAATATGCAGACATTCTTTAATTGTCATGGTGAAGGGTTCCTATCAGCTATCCACTGGAATAAATGTATACAGAGGAATCAGTGGTCTGGTTACAGCCAATTGAATAATGCACACACTATCTTCTTAAACCTGGCAACTACTTATGAATGATTTTTAATGCCCTAATCTATAAAAAACACAGTGCCATTAAAGTTTCAGAGAAGGCGATGGCACCCCACTCCAGTACTCTTGCCTGGAAAATCCCATGGACAGAGGAGCCTGGTAGGCTGCAGTCCACGGGGTCGTGAAGAGTCGGACAGGACTGAGCTACTTCACTTTCCCTTTTCACTTTCACGCATTGGAGAAGGAAATGGCAACCCACTCCAGTGTTCTTGCCTGGAGAATCCCAGGGACGGGGGGAGCCTGGAGGGCTGCCGTCTGTGGGGTCTTAAAGAGTCGGACATGACTGAAACAACTTAGCAGGAGCAGCAGCCATTAAAGTTTAGTCCCATGGCTTCCCTGGTAGTTCAGTAGTAAAGAATCCACCTGCCAGTGCAGGAGACACAGGTTTGATCCCTGAGCTAGGAAGATCCCACACGCTGCAGAGCAACTAAGCCCATGTGCTACAACTATTAAGCCTGTGAGCAACTAAGCCCATGTGCTACAACTATTAAGCCTGTGAGCAACTAAGCCCATGTGCTACAACTATTAGGCCTATGTGCCCCAACTACTGAAGTCCACGTGCCCTAGAGTGCATGCTCTGCACCACACGAGAAAAGAAGCCACCACAATGAGGAGCCGTAACCCCACAACGAAGAGTATCTCTGCTCTCTGTAACTGAAGAAGAGCCAATGCAGCAATGAAGACCAGCACAGCAAAAACAAAGAAAGGAAGAAAGAAAAGAAAAAGACTAGTCCCTTCCACACAGCCATTGGTGAGTTTGTGTTTGGTCTTTCAATTTCTAATAGTTAATTCTATTACTATCTGAACACATAAAAGCAGGGATAATTTAGAATGGTTACTACCTGATTTTGATACTGAAAATTTTCCTAATGCGAATTGGATAAAAAGGAAAATCTGAGCAGGAATCAAAATTTCCAGAAATTGTAGAAAATATGATGTGCAACCAGAATGTCATAAAATCTATGGAAAATAAAGTGCATCTTATCTACAGATGAAAAAGATAGTAATATCAGAAATTAATTAAAAATATGGAGAAAACAATTATAAAGGGTGTGATTTGGTCAACACATGCTTCAAGCTCAGAAATTGAAGATGCCCTGGTAGAAGGAGCTCTGGGGCAATCACTTTGGCATTTGGTGTTAACAGACGTTACTGTTTACATACTAGGATATTTTCTATGTGATATTTTGTCCTCTCTTTTCCTTTTAATGAACATTAGAGATGCCAACCTAATATTAGACTAGAATTGTGAGTGTAGGTATTTGGGACAGAGTGACAAATTAGTGTTACCAAAAATGAGAGAAAACAATTGGCAGAATAAAAATGCCCAAACAAGAAGATCCAGTAATGATGCAGACCTATTGCAGCACATGAATTTTTCTCCCACAGAATCCACAGAGGTGAACATTGATACCCAAGAAATGCATGAACAGAGTAACAGAGAATCTCTAATAAAAAGATGAACATACTAACAAAAATCATCAAAAACTAAGAAAATGCAACACAAGATGTATATGGGAGAATAAACTAAGTGCATTTTGTATGGCCAGAACTTAGAAATGTTATTGTTTGCATACATCTGAGGAGTTCTTTCCGTCAGGAAAGTGTATATTTTAGTGTGAAAGTGAAATTATAGTGTATAAATTTTTTTTAAAATGAGAATTTAAGTTTTCAAGAAGAATCTGGCAAATTTTAAACGAAAAATATGAAAAATAACGTGAAATTGTAGATTCGTGTAAGATTTGATGAAGATATAACCGACTGAAAGGGCAAACTTCTCATAGGAGATTTCACATGAAGGGTGTATATTTAATACTGAAAATAAAATTCTCTGTTACTGTAAAGTGGGATATAAATCCTGTTAGAAGTAAAGGAAAGATAAATTAGGTTATCAGAAGAGAAAGAATGGTCAAGAAGATAAGAGAGTTGTAGTATATCTACAAGAGAAAAGAGGCTGAAAATAAAATCTTAGTATTCACTATCTTTCAGAATGAGGAGCTCTGAGGTGGGAACTGACTGATGAAACCAATCAGATAGCTCAGCTAAGTCTTGATGGGTTCCAGATAAAC
This sequence comes from Moschus berezovskii, assembly GCF_049115385.1. Classification (NCBI taxonomy): domain Eukaryota; kingdom Metazoa; phylum Chordata; class Mammalia; order Artiodactyla; family Moschidae; genus Moschus; species Moschus berezovskii. The sequence goes on from NC_142461.1 coordinate 62,163,600, forward strand.
CTATTCTTGGAAGAAATAGAGCAAAGAAACTCTAGTGTTGTGGATGTGAAGTTGAAGAAATTCTCAAGTTCAGATGAAAATTTATTTCATTTAAAATAAACCAAGGATTTTAAAAATAAGACATGAATGGGATTTAGCACAGTGTCTGGTGGTTAACATGAACACTCAATAGAGACTATGTGCTGTCCTGTGCCTAGTCCCTCAGTCGTGTCCAACTCTTTGTGACCCCATGAACTATAGTCCTCTAAGTTCCTCTGTCCATAGGGATTCTCCAGGCAAGAATACTGGAGTGGGTTGCCTTGTCGTACTCCGGGGGATCTTCCCAACCTAGGGATCCAACCCAGGTTTCCTGCACTGCAGAAACTCTTTACCATCTGGGTCTCCAGGGAAATCTAATAGAGACTAGAATTTTTTTTGTCTTTAGAAAGTGATTCTGTTTTAAAATTTTTTTTCATATTTAATTGAGATGAAATTGACATATAAACTGTATTAGTTTTAATTTCATATATGTATGTATTGTAAAATGATTTCCATTATATATTTATAGTTAACTTCCATCACCATGCATATTTACAATTTTTTTTCTCACGATAGGGAATTCTAACACTTACCCTGTAAACAAAGCTTCCCAGGTGGGGTTAGTGGTAAAGAATCTGCTTGTCAAAGCAGGAGATGAAAGAGAAATGGGTTCGATCCCTGGGTCAGGAAGATCCCCTGGTATAGGAAATGGCAACCCACTCCAGTATTCTTGCCTGGAGAATCCCGTGGAAAGAGGAGCCTGGCAAGCTACAGTCCATAGAACTGAAAAGAGTTGGACACAACTGAGGCAACTTAGCATGCATGAACTTAGCAACTGAACACCCTCTTAGAAACAATTAAAGTATTTTCTTGTACCGCTATTGGCCAGAAAAGAAAATAAATAAATTTAGTAACAACTTAAAGCGATTCCTCTTGTTGGAAGAATTTCCAACAGATCGGAGTCTTGTTTTTAATTGTTTGTATAAGTGTGTGCGCGCCTACGTGCGTGCGTGCGTGTGTGTGTGTAAAGCACTTTGCAATCGTGCCTGAGGTTTTCGTTTTTGGGGGGACACTGTACCTACAGTTTACACCTTGGGCACAGAAAATTTTTCTTCTCTTTCTCTCTGCTGATTTTGTTTCTGCGTGGACCAACAGCACAGCCCTCGAGGAGTTCGTTTCCCCAAGCACGGAGCTGCTGCACGTTTGCTCCTTTGTCTTTGCGTGCTCAGCTTTTACAGACTGTAAAGGAAATCTGTTGTTTGTGAAGACCCAGCCGAGTCATAGCTGTGTCCCTCACTGAGAGGTGAGGGTACTCTTAATGGACCCAGGGCTCCAGTTGTTGTGGGAGCCATATCATGTTAAACATTAAACTGGTTTGGGTTGAAAAGAATGTCAATAAAATAATACACATATTTTGTAGGTAAATAGCTTTTTTTTTTAAGGTCACATTGCCTCAGGTTCAGGAAGAGGCTGGGAAATCAAATGTTGAACAAAATCAACTTAGATATTTTTTAAAAAAATGAGTCTGCCTCAAATAAGAAAACATGCTAGTGGTCTAGGTCGAGGAAAGAGATATATTTAATATTTAAAATTAAGATAGCTTCATGAAATCAGCCAGCAGTGAAAGACAAAGCCAAGAAGAAACAAGCCGTTGTCATAGTATCAAATTCTACCTGCCCGTACGATTTTGTATAACATTTGGGTGAAAGTGATGAGAGTCAGTTACCTTTTCCAACCTACAGACAATATCTTTCAATACAGACTCTGCCTATTTATGCATGTGTTTACAAACTGTATTTGTTGGGTTTTGATTTTCTTTTATCTTTATTATTATTATTTTTTGGGGGGCATTTTCAGGTCACTTTGCTTCAATAACAAAGAAAATTATTTTCAAGTAATTTGTCTTCACCATTTCCTGTATTTGTACATAGTGATTCAGTATTAGAGAAAAGTACATTTTTTCTGTCATATTTCCAATCTGCATTGGTGCTCATTTGAGAAAATAAAGTTTTCAAATATGAAAAAAAAAAAATGAAACTTTCAGCATTGTTAACTATAGTCACCATGCTGTAAATTACATCTCCAGGACTCATTTATCTTATAACTGCCAGTTTTTGCTTTTTGATCACTTTCATCCACTTCCAACACCTTCTCAATCCTGTTTCTGACAATCACCAATCTGCTCTTGATTATCTGTGAGCTTGTGTGTTTATCCCACATATCAGTGAGACCACGCAGCATTTGTCCTTCTCTGTCTGACTTACTTCACTTAGCATAATACCCTCAAGGTCTAGTTGAGTTGAGTTGAGTTCAGTTCAGTCGCACAGTCATGTCTGAATCTCCACGACCCCATGAATCACAGCATGCCAGGCCTCCCTGTCCATCACCAACTCCCGGAGTGCACTCAAACTCATGTCCACAGAGTCGGTGATGCCATCCAGCCATCTCATTCTCTGTCGTCACCTTCTCATCCCACCCCCAACCTTTCACAGCATCAGAGTCTTTTCCAGTGAGTCAACTCGTTGCATGAGGTGGCCGAAGTACTGCAGTTTCAGCTTTAGCATCAGTCCTTCCAATGAACACCCAGGATTGATCTCCTCTAGAATGGACTGGTTGGATCTCCTTGCAGTCCAAGGGACTCTCCAGAGTGTTCTCCAGCACCACAGTTCAAAAGCATCAATTCTTCAGTTCTCAGCTTTCTTCACAGTCCAACTCTCACATCCATAAATGACCAAGTGAAAAACCATAGCCTTGACTAGACGAACCATGGTTGGCAAAGTAATGTCTCTGCTTTTTAATATACTATCAACGTTGGTCATAACTTTCCTTCCACGGAGTAAGTGTCTTTTAATTTCATGGCTGCAGTCAGCATCTGCAGTGATTTTGGAGCCCAAAAAAATAAAGTCTGACACTGTTTCCACTGTTTTTCCATCTATTTACCATGAAGTGATGGGACCAGATGCCATGATCTTTGTTTTCTGAATGTTGATCTTCAAGCCAACTTTTTCACTCTCCTCTTTCACTTTCATCAAGAGGCTTTTGAGTTCCTCTTCACTTTCTGCCATAAGGGTAGTGTCATCTGCATATCTGAGATTATTGATATTTCTCCCAGCAATCTTGATTCCAGCTGGTGCTTCTTCCAGCCCAGCATTCCTCATGATGTACTCTGAATATAAGTTCAATAAGCAGGGTGACAATATACAGCCTTGACGCACTCCTTTTCCTATTTGGAACCAGTCTGTTGTTCCATGTCCAGTTCTGACTGTTGCTTCCTGACCTGCATACATGTTTCTTAAAAGGCAGGTCAGGTGGTCTGGGATTCCCATCTCTTTCAGAATGTTCCACAGTTTATTGTGATCCACACAGTCAAAGGCCTTGGCATAGTCAATGAAGCAGAAATAGATGTTTTTCCGGTACTCTCTTGCTTTCTCCATGATCCAGCGGATGTTGCCCATTTGATCTCTGGTGCCTCTGCCTTTTCTAAAACCTGCTTGAACATCTGGAATTTCACAGTTCACATATTGCTGAAGCCTGGCTTGGAGAATTTTGAGCATGACTTTACTAGCGTGTGAGATGAGTGCAATTGTGCGGTAGTTGGAGCATTCTTGGGCATTGCCTTTCTTTGGGATTGGAATGAAGACTGACCTCTTCCAGTCCTGTGGCCACTGCTGAGTTTTCCGAATCTGCTGGCATATTGAGTGCAGCACTTTCACAGCATCATCTTTCAAGATTTGAAATAGCTCAACTGGAATTCCATCACCACCACTAGTTTTGTGCGTAGTGATGCTTTCTAAGGCCCACTTGACTTCACATTCCAAGATGTCTGGCTCTAGGTCAGTGATCAAGTTATCGTGACTATCTTGGTCCTGAAGATCTTTTTTGTACAGTTCTTCTGTGTATTCTTGCCACCTGTTCTTAATATCTTCTGCTTCTGTTAGGTCCATACCACTTCTGTCCTTTATGAGCCCATCTTTTCATGAAAAGTTCCCTTGGAATCTCTCATTTTCTTGAAGAGATCTCTTGTTTTTCCTATTCTGTTGTTTTCCTCTACTTCTTTGCATTGACCACTGAGGAAGGCTTTCTTATCTCTCCTTGCTATTCTTTGGAACTCTGCATTCAGATATCTTTCCTTTTCTCCTTTGCTTTTCACTTCTCTTCTTTATATCTACTACTGTGGGCAGGAATCCCTTAGAAGAAATGGAGTAGCCATCATGGCCAACAAAAGAGTCCGAAATGCAGTACTTGGATGCAATCTTAAAAATGACAGAATGATTTCTGTTTGTTTCCAAGGCAAACAATTCAATATTACAGTAATCCAGGCCTATGCCCCAATCAGTAACGCTGAAGAAGCCGAAGTTGAACGGTTCTATGAAGACCTACAAGACCTTTTAGAACTAACACCCGAAAAAGATGTCCTTTTCATTATAGGGGACTGGAATGCAAAAGCAGGAAGTCAAGAAACACCTGGAGTAACAGGCAAATTTGGCCTTGGAGCACGGAATGAAGCAGGGCAAAGGCTAATAGAGTTTTGTCAAGAGAACGCACTGGTCATAGCAAACACCCTCTTCCAACAACACAAGAGAAGACTCTACACATGGACATCACCAGATGGTCAACACCGAAATCAGATTGATTATATTCTTTGCAGCCAAAGATGGAGAAGCTGTATACAGTTAGCAAAAACAAGACCAGGAGCTGACTGTGGCTCAGATCATGAACTTCGTATTGCCAAATTCAGACTTAAATTGAAGAAAGTAGGGAAACCACTAGACCATTCAGATATGACCTAAATCAAATACCTTATGATTATACAGTGGAAGTGAGAAATAGATTTAAGGGACTAGATCTGATAGACAGAGTGCCTGATGAACTCTGGACGGAGGTTCATGACATTGTACAGGAGACAGGGACCAAGACCATCCCCATGGAAAAGAAATGCAAAAAAGCAAAATGGCTGTCTGACGAGGCCTTACAAATAGCTGTGAAAACAAGGTCTATTTATGATATTGCAAATGGCAAGATTTCCTTTTTTTTTCTTATGGTTAAACAACATTCCATCATAGATCTATACCTTACCTCCTTTATCCATTTGTCCTAAGATGGGCATTTAGATTGTTTCCATGTCTTGGCCATTGTAAATAATGTTGCAGTATAAATGGAAGTTGGAACAGACAACTCATTAGAAAAGACCCTTACCCTGATGCTGGGAAAGACTGAAGGAAAAAAAGACGAGGGTGGCAGAAGATAAGATGGTTGGATAACATCACTGACTCAATGAACATGAACTTGGGAGATAGTGAAGGACAGGGATGCCTGGCATGCTACAGCCCACAGGCTTGCAAAGAGTCAGGCATTACTCAGTGAATGAACAACAAAAATGGAAGTGCGGATATTTTCAAGAGAGAAATTTGTTTCTTTAGAATAAATATTCAGAATACGGTTTGCTATTTATTGTCTTATGATAATAACCATTCTAATTGGTGTGGAATAATATCTCAGATTTTTTCTATTGCTATATAAAAGTTCTTCATATATTTTAGGTATTAACCCCTTGTCAAATAAATGATATGAAAATATTCTCTCTCAATCTATAGGCTGTTTTTTCATTTTGTTGGTGGTTTCCTATCCTATACAAGAACTGTGCAATGTAATGAAAAGCACTTATTTATTTTTACTTTTTTTGCCTTTGTTTTTTATATCAAATTAAAAATAAGATGTTGTGACCAATGTAAAGGAGCTTATCCTCTGTCAGTTTCAGGTACTACATTCAAGTTTTTAATCCACTTTGAGCTGATTTTTGTGTATGATGTAAGATAGTAGTTGAATTTCATTCTTTTGCATGTCTCTGTCCAGTTTTCCTAACATATTTATTAGGGACTACCCTTTCCCACTGTACAGTCATGACTCCTTTATTATATATTAATCATACACACAAGTAAAGTAATGCTCAAAATTCTCCAAGCCAGATTTCAACAATACGTGAAGCATGAAATTCCAGATGTTCAAGCTGGTTTTAGAAAAGGCAGAGGAACCAGAGACCAAATTGCCAACATCTGCTAGATCATCAAAAAAGCAAGAGAGTTCCAGTAAAACATCTACTTCTGCTTTATTGACTATGCCAAAGTTTCTGACTGTGTGGATCACCACAAACTGTGGGAAATTCTTCAAGAGATGGGAATACCAGACCACCTGACCTGCTTCTTGAGAAATCTGTATGCAGGTCAGGAAGCAACAATTAGAACTGGACATGGAACAACAATCTGGTTCCAAATCGGGAAAGGAGGAGGTCAAGGTTGTATATTGTCACCTTGCTTATTTAACTTATATGCAGAGTACATCATGAGAAAAGCTGGGCTGGATGAAGGACAAGCTGGAATCAAGATTGCTAGAAGAAATATCAATAATCTCAGATACACAGATGACACCACCCTTATGGTAGAAAGTGAAGAAAAATTAAAGAGCGTCTTGATGAAAGTGAAAGAGAAGAGTGAAAAAGATGGCTTAAAGCTCAACATTCAGAAAACTAAGATCCAGTCATCTGGTCCCATCACCTCATCACAAATAAATGAGGAAACAGTGAATACAGTGACATACTTTATGTTTTGGGGCTCCAAAATCACTGCAGATGGTGACTGTATCCATGAAATTAAAAGGCGCTTATTCCTTGGGAGAAAAATTATGACCAGCCTAGATGGCATATTAAAAGGCATTTTTGCCAACAAAGTCCATCTAGACTCTTGAGAGTCCCTTGGACTGAAAGGAGATCCAACGAGTCAACCCTAATGGAAACCAATCCTAAATACTCATTGTAAGGACTGATGTTGAAGCTGAAACTCTACTTTGGCCACCTGATGCAAAGAAGTGACTCATTTGAACAGACCCTGATCCTGGGAAAGATTGCAGGTAGGAGGAGAAGGGGATGACAGAGGATGAGATGGTTGGATGGCATCACAAACTCAATGGACATGAGTTTGAGTAAACTTCAGGAGTTGGTGATGGACAGAGAGGCCTAGAATGGTGCAGTCCATGGTATCACAAAGAGTTGGACATGACTGAGTGACTGAAGTGAATGATAAATGTGTGATTTTATTTCTCTATTCCAATTGTCTATGTGTCTGTTTTTATACAAATATCATGCCATTTTGATTAGTATAGCTTTGTAATATTGTTTGAAATGAGGAAGTATGGTGTTGTTGTTGTTCAGTCGCTCAGTCCTGTCTGACTCTTTTCAATTCCGTGGGCTGCATCTCACCAGGCTTCCCTGTTTCTCACCAATCTCTCGGAGCTTGCTCAAACTCACGTCCATTAAGTCAGTGTTGCCATCCAACCATCTTGTCCTCTGTTGCCCCCCTTCTCTTCCTGTCTTCAATCTTTCCCAGCATCAGGGTATTTTCTAATGAGTCAGCTTTTCACATCAGGTGGCCAAAGTATTGGAGCTTCAGCATCAGTCCTTCCAATGAATATTCAAAACTGATTTCCTTTAGGATTGACTGGCTAGATCTCCCTGCAGCCCAAGGGACTCTCAAGAGTCTTCTACAACACCACAGTTCAAAAACATCAATTCTTCAGTGCTCAGCTTTTTTTATGGTCCAACTCTCACATCCATACATGACTACTGGAAAAACCATAGCTTTGCCTAGATGGACCTTTGCCGACAAAGTAATGTCTCTGCTTTTTAATGTGCCATCTAGGCTGGTCATAATTTTTCTCCCAAGGAGTAAGCACCTTTTAATTTCATGGATGCAGTCGCCATCTTTTGGGAAGAGTTTGAAAAGGATTGGTATTAATTTTTTTAATGTTTGATAGAATTTGCAAATTAAACAATCTGATCCTGGGCTTTTCTTTTTTAGGAAGCTTTTAAATATTTACTCAGTCTCCTTACTTGTAAATTATCTGTTCAGATTTTCTATTTCTTCATGATTTAGTCATGGTAGATTACATGTTTCTAAAACTTGATCCATCTCTTTTTGCTTATCTAATTTTTTGACATTTAACTGTTCATAAGTGTTTCTTGTGATCCTTACTATTTCTGTTATCAGTTGTCATGCTACCTCTTTCATTTCTAATTTTATTTGAGTCTTCTCTCTCTTTTTTAGTTTAACTGAAAGTCTTCACAATAGAAAAAATTAACAAACAAATAAATAAATATAAATAACTAAAAACTGGGCACATGACTTAGGTAGATATTATTACAAAGACATTTAAATTGTCAATAGAAATATGAAAAGGTGCTCAAAGCCACCAATCATCACAGGGATGCAAAGTAAAATCACAGCAAGATATCACCTCTAACACAGCAAGTAAGTATTGATGAAAATGTGGAAAAAAGGGAAGAATCCTGCATTGATGGTTGGAATGTAACTTGGTGAAGCTACTGTGGAAAACAGTACAGAAGTTCCTTATGGAATTAAAAATAGAAGTGCCACATGATTCAGCAATTCCATTTTTGGGTATACAGCCAAAAGAAATAAATCATTGTTTGAAAAAGGTATTTATACTCCCATGTCCTCGTGTTCATAGCAGCATTATTTACCATAACCAAGATATGGAAAGAAGCTGAAGATTGGTTGATAGGTGAATAGATTTTTTTAAATGTGATATTATTTTGGATTTTAATATTATTCAGTGTTAATACAAAAGAGGGAAATTCTGCAACTTCTGACAACTTAAATGAACTTCAAAATGCATTTGCTAACAATTAAACCAGACAGAGAAACACAAATACTGCATGGCATCACATATGTAGAATCTATAAAAAGGAAAGAAAAAGTTGAAATCATAGCAATAATAGTAAATTGGCTACTGATAGCTGAGTGGTGGGGGAAATAAGAAGAGTTTGGTAAAAGGGGGCACATTCTGTCATAAGATGAGCAAGTTCTGGAGTTCAAATATATAGCATAGTGGCTATAGTTGATAATGTACTCTGTAATTGAAATTTGCTAAGAGAATGGATCTTAAGTGTTTTCACACACACACTCACAAATGGTAAATATGTAAGGTGTTGGATCTGTCAATTAACTTAATGGTGAGACTCTTTTTACAATATGCAAACATACTTGAAATCACCACCCTGTATACTTTATGTTGCAATTTCATTTCTCAATTAAACTCCAATAGAGCTGGAAAAAATAAATGTGACAAAATTGATAAGAACTCTGAAAACACTGGTTTCTAACAATCCATCTGATAGTATTTGTCTTATGGTAACACAAATCCTTCTATTCTTTAAAGTTTTCCCAGAAGTTTTCTATGCACAGGAACTATCTTTGACTTAATTTTGTTAGATGTTGAGGAATGCACAGCTTGGCCAACATATAATAGAAAAGGAACCACCTATGCATAATGGTGGAATTATTTTAAATATACTAGGTAAGTGAAAAGTGCATATTTATGACATTAACACCCATTAGAAAGCAAACATTCTGGAAACAGATTAAAATATTAGAGGGAAAAGAATTATTATCTATATATAATGGAGTGGAAATTTGAGCCTATCTTCTCTAGATATTAAGGGCAAGCTGATAAGAGCTGTCTCCTGATTTCCCTTGATGAGGCACATATCCTGAACTCTCTTCATGTACATTAGTGTGTTAGTTGTTCAGTCCTGTCTGACTCTTTGTGACCCCAGGGACTGCAGCTTGCCAGGATCCTCTGTCCATGGGATTTCCCAGGAAAATATACTGCAGTGGGTTGCATGGGATTTCTCAGGCAAGAATACTGTAGTGGCTTGCAATTTCTTTCTCCAGGGAATCTTCCCAACACAGGGGTTGAACCTGGGTCTCCTGAACTGGAGGCAGATTCTTTATCAAGCCGTCTGAGCTACTGAGGAAGCCCTATTATGCATGTTGGTAGATTGAACTGCAGGCTTCCCAGGTGGCTCAGCGGTAAAAGAATCCACATCCAATGCAGGAGATACAAGAGATTTGAGTTCAAACCCTGGGTCAGGAAGATCTCCTGGAGGAGAACATGGTAACCCACTCCCATATTCTTGCCTGGAGAGTCCCAAGGCTAGAAGAGCCTGGTGGGGTACAGTCCACACAGTAGCAAAGTATCAGACACAACAGAGCAGTTAACACACCAATATGCATAATGATAGTTTAGGATAGATGCTTCATCAGTGGAAATCAAAAGACATGACTGAGCACGCACACAGACTTAATAGAACGTGGGAGTCACTTTGCTATGGAGAAGCATAATTGAGACTACCAAGTGTCTGCATTTCAAATGACTTTCTTGAATTTTTAAAATTATGAATGTTTCACTCACTTCCCCCAAAACATGTTGTTTCTGTTATATACCAAATAAAGAGGCAAAAACTACATTAATGTTTTGCTTTCACATAGTCCCAGTAATGAAAGTAAAATAGAATGTGTGTAACTATTAGAATTAAGAAATAGAATTGGAATAAAGAATGATAATCCTTAATTTGTTTACTTCTTGAAACTTAGATCTTCAACTATTAAATTAGAGTATTATCAAGTCCCATTTCTCTTTATTTTTTGCCTTACAACTATGTAATTTTCTCCAAGTTGTAAATTGGCTGGAGACCAAAGATTATTCTGATAAAGAAAAGATGGTTAGAGAGAATGAGTGTCTAAGGACACATTTTATAGATGATGGAACATTTAACCAAGAGGTAGTGATTTCAATGCTTGGCCTTTGTACATATGCCCTTTAGCATTCTGACTCTGTGTTTTAACCTCCTCTTATATAAAATTAGGGTAATAAAACATGCTCAGTCTTCCTGGTGACAGACAGTAAATCTCTTCTAAGATTTTATGTGACAATGTGTGTTTTTTTTTATTTGTTTTAAGCAAAATATACAACTGCAAATAACATGAAAAATAAGGTTTCAACTTTAGGTTTTCAATCCTATGCAGTAATTTAGTCCTTCACACTTTCTTCTCCCACTGAAAAGTACATTGTGGGTAAAATATTTTCAATGACTTGCTGCTGCTAACCCACGTAAGTCGTGTCCAACCCTGTGTGACCCCATAGATGGCAGCCCACCAGGCTCCCCCATCCTTGGGATTCTCCAGGCAAGAACACTGGAGTGGGTTGCCATTTCTTTCTCCAATGCATGAAAATGAAAAGTGAAAGTGAAGTAGTTCAGTTGTGTCCGACCCTCAACTACCCCATGGACTGCAACCTTCCAGGCTCCTCCATCCATGGGATTTTCCAGGCAAGAGTACTGGAGTGAGGTGGCATTTCCTTCTCCGTTTCATTGACTTAGTATCCCATCATTACTTCTTTCATGAAGCAACTATTTTCTATCCAACTAAATGAATATATCTGCTATGTTTTAAAGAGAAGCATGCTAACCTTATTGACATCCAGAATTTTATATTCTTATTTTCATTTAAGATGTGGCTAGTGGCAACCATGTATTGCTCTCAATAGCAAATGTCTGGTAATAAATAATAACAATAACTTCATTTTCAGTCCTATGCTTTTCATAGATCTTTCAATATTGAAAAAAAGTAAGAAAAATATATAATGCATGTACCAAAAAGAAAAATAAAATATTGCAATATGAAGCCAAATGGAATTCTGGAGGCGTTAAAAGGCCTTTTCCTGAGCCACCCCAATGGAAATGAAGTTGGCTTTGGGTTACATAAAAATGTTTCTTTCACAGTCCAGGGAAGCACAAAGAAGTAATGTTTTCCTTCTTGGCTTATTCTGGCAACTGGATTCTACTGGGGAAAAGAGGAGCCTTGCTCACCCTACCACTAGACAGCACTTGATTCCACTCAGAAAGGTAAACTTTTTATGCCTTGGTAGTCACTCCCAACAAAAGTTCAGTATTTGGAAAATTTCCAAATAAATATATTTTCTGAATCAAAGAAAATAATGTTTTGAAAAGTTCGGAACCAGTAGACTAAGCCACATTTGTTTCTCCATTAACAACAACAAAAAATACACTGAGCTTTGCAGAATCATAATTATGAAAACTTTACTCATCTTTCTCAAATTACATTGTTCTTGTGACCCATGTGGCATTTCTTCCATTGTTGACTAATTTTGATCTAAGACCACTGATAGCTTCTATTTACTTAAGTTTACTTCTGAATTTCCATTTTAGTATGCAGGCTATTTTAAAATGCAGGCTACTTTCTTTTTTTCTGATTTTGACATTCCAGTATTGTGTGTGTGTGTGTGTGTGTGCTTCCGATTCCTCTTTCATGTTCTGACCATCACTAGGCATGTGGATCTTAGTTCACAGACAAGGGATTGAATCCACACTGCCAGAACTGAAAACGTAGTCTTGAATGGACCATTGTTTTTAATCTCCTTTACTGTTTTTAATTTTCCTCAATGTGTAAACTTTCTAGGACCCATCCTAGGTTTCCTCTCCTGTATGTGCTCCGTGCTTTCTCATTACTTCATTGATCACATATAAAACTTTTGATTTTTTAATCTGTATCTTCAAGTTGTATCCTTTCTTAAGGTTCACTGCTATATTATCTACTGCATGATGAGAAAGCCAGCTCATGGGAATGTAATCTGTGTAGTCGTGCAGGATCCCCATGTACTGCTGCTGCAGCTGTAAAGAAGGGCCCTATATTTGTTTAATTCTCTGTTGTCACTGTCTGGGAACTTTTGGTGATTTTTAAATAAGGGCCCCAGGTTTTCATTTTCTCCTGGCCTTCATCAATAATGTAGCCAATCCTATCTACTGGTGTTTCCTGAGATGTGTTTCACAGACACATCTATGTAATCATAAATTCTTATGATTAAATTTTCCCTTCTAATTTTCATTATTCAAGTGATATCATCAACATCTACCCAGCTAAGATCTAGAAATCAGTTTTGGCTTCTTCCCTTACCAAATAAGTATTGGCCAAAATTTTGAATAAATTTATTGGTTTAGAAATTTCTAAATCCAATGTCTTTGATCTGTTTTCATGTCAAATGCCTTAATTCAGTCCCTTGTCTTCTACTTCCCAAAAGACCATGACATCATTATTATTACCAAAGTGCTGAATCTAAAAGTCATATAGAATCATGTCATGGTAATCTTAAAAATGAAAACATTGATTCCATGTTGACATTGTCCACAGACTTTAATATGAGTCATCCACAAACATGATGGTTGTTTCTCTGCATATCTCTCCTCATTCAGTTTATGCTTCTGTTAGCAGTGCAGAATTCCAGGTACACTTAATTATTCACTTTCCCCAAAGCTTGTTCCTGTATCAGTTCAGTTCAGTTCACTTCACTCGCTCAGTCGTGTCCGACTCTCCGCAACCCCATGAATCACAGAACACCAGGCCTCCCTGTCCCTCACCAACTCCCGGAGTTCACTCAAACTCATGTCCACAGAGTCGGTGATGCCATCCAGCCATCTCACTCTCGGTCGTCCCCTTCTCCTCCTGCCCCCAACCTTTCCCAGCATCAGAGTCTTTTCCAGTGAGTCAGCTCGTCGCATGAAGTGGCCAAAGTATTGCAGCTTCAGCTTTAGCATCAGTCCTTCCAATGAACACCCAGGATTGATCTCCCTTAGAATGGACTGGTTGGATCTCCTGGCGGTACAAGGGACTCTCAAGAGTCTTCTCCAGCACCACAGTTCAAAAGCATCAATTCTTCGGCGATCAGCTTTCTTCACAGTCCTGTATATCCATGTGTTATTGGGTTGGTCAAATGTTTGTTCAGGTTTTTCTGTAAATGTTATGGAAAAACACAAACAACCCTTTGGCCAACCCTATATTTTGCAATAATAATTGGTCTGCCTGAAAAGTCTTTAGTAAACGTCTTCCTCAGTGAGATTCCTGTGAAATTCAAGAGTCAGTTTAAATGCCATCTCTGCTTGAAACATTTCTTTTGGATACCCACTTCAATATTCTTGCCTGAAGAATTCCATGGACAGAGAAGCCTGGTGGGCTAAATACCATGGGGTCAAAAAGAGTCCAACGTGACTGATTGACTAACACTTTCACTCTGACTTACTTTATATTGCAAACGAATACAAATGTATCCGTTCTGTTCCGTCGCTCAGTCGTGTCCGACTCTTTGCGACCCCGTGGACTGTAGCCTACCAGGCTTCTCCATCCACGGGATTCTCCAGGCAAGAATACTGGAGTGGGTTACCGTTTCCTTCTCCAGGGGATCTTCCCGACCCGGGGATCGAACCTGGGTCTCCAGCATTGGAGGCAGACGCTTTAACCTCTGAGCCACCAGGGAAGCCCATACAAATGTATAGTCTATACTAAATGTATAATTAGAAAATTTACATAGATTTTATTTTAAAGAGAAAACTGTGTTAATTGTAATTCAATGAAAGCTACTTTCGCATTCCAGTCCCCTATGATGTAAAGGACGTCTTTTTTAATGTTTGTTCTAGAAGGTCTTCTAGGTCTTCTTAGAACCATTCAACTTCAGCTTTTTCAGCATTAGTGGTTGGGGCCTAAACTTGTGATATTGAATGATTTGACTTGAAAATGAACAGAGATCACTCTGTCATTTTTGAGATTACACACAAGTACTACATTTCAGACTCTTGTTGACTCTGAGGGCTACTCCATTTCTTCTAAGGGATTTTTGTCCACAGTAGTAGATATAATGGTTATCTGAATTAAATTTGTCCACTCCAGTTCATTTTAGTTCACCTGTTCTTAGAATGTTGATGCTCACTCTTACCATCTCCTGCTTAACCATGTACAATTTTCCTTGACGCATGAACCTAATATCTGCCTTAACTGTCTCCTGAGAAACGTGTACACAGGACAAGAAGCAACAGTTAGAATCTAATATGGAACAACAGACTGGTTCAACATTGGGCAAGGAGTACATCAACGATGTGTATTTTCATCCTACTTATTTAACTTCTATGCAGAGTATATCGTGTGAAATTCCAGGCTAGTTAGCTCACAAGTTGGAATCAAGATTGCCAGAAGAAATATCAACAACCTCAGATATGCAAACGATATCACTCTAGTGGCAAAAAACAAAAAAAGAGAGAGAGAGAGGAACTAAAGAGTCTCTTGATGAAGGTGAAAGAGGAGAGTGGAAAAGTTGGCTTAAAACTCAACATTCAAAAAAATAAGATCATAGTGTCCAGTCCCATCAATTCATGGCAAATATGTGGGGGAACAGTGGAAACAGTGACAGATTTTCTTTTCTTGGGCTCCAAAATCTCTGAGGATGGTGACTACAACCATGAATTTAAAAGACACTTGCTCCTTGGAAGAAAAACTATGACAAACCTAGACAGCAAAGACATCCCTTTGCCAACAAAAGTCCATATGTTGAAAGCTACTGTTTTTCTAGTAGTCATGTACAGATGTGAGAGTTGGACCATAAAGTCTGAGCTCCAAAGAATTGATGCTTTTGAAGAGTGGTACTGGAGAAGACTCTTGAGAGTCCCTTGGATGCCAAAGAGATCAAGCCAGTCAATTCTAAAGGAAATCAAGCCTGAATATTCACTGGAAGTACTGATGCTGGAGCTGAAGCTCCAATATTTTGGCTACCTGATGCAGAGTCAACTTATTTAAAAAGGCCCTGATGCTGGGAAAGATTGAAGGCAGGAGGAGAAGGGAGTGACAGAGGATAAGATGGTTGGATGGCATCACAAACTCAGTGAAGATGAGTTTGCATAAACTTTAGGAGATAGTGAAGGACAGGGAAGCCTGGCATACTGCAGTTCATGGAGTCACAGAATTGGACACAACTTGGACTGCAAGGAGATCCAACCAGTCCATTCTAAAAGAGATCAATCCTAGGTGTTCATTGGAAGGACTGATACTAAAGCTGAGACTCCAATACTTTGGCCACCTCATGCGACGAGTTGACTCACTGGAAAAGACTCTGATGCTAGGAAGGATTGGGGATGGGAGGAGACGGGGACGACAGAGGTGGCTGGATGGCATGACCGACTCTGTGGACATCAGTTTGAGTGAACTCCAGGAGTTGGTGATGGACAGGGAGACCTGGCGTGCTGTGGTTCATGGGGTCGCGAAGAGTCGGACACGACTGAGCGACTGAACTGAACTGAACTACTGACTGAACAACAATGACAATGAAAGCAGTTTTTATATTGGATTTCTTTGAAGACAGTTATTATAAAATATGCATAAAATATGTTTTGAAATTTTAGTATATAGCATTTTAGAAACATGAAAATATTTTGCATACAAATGCAAGAAAAACTATATTAATGAAAAGTAAATAAATATTAATATAATAAAACTACATGTTTTTCATATTTATGAATTTTAAATTGCATTACATTTTATATAATTTTCACATAAAATCTGTAAAAAAGAGGTCAAGTCAATAACATTTGATTACAATTAGTAAAAGAATAAACAAAATAACAAGGAAGATTTAATAGCTTTTTTTGTTACTATGTTGCTTTTAAATAGGTTTTATTTTCTAAAACAGTTTAAAGTTCATAGCAAAAAGAAAAAATATTACCAAAGGAAGTATTAGAGGTCCTATATAATCCCTGAGTTGCCTCACACACAGCCTCCTTCACTATAAAATTTCTGGAAAGATTGATACATTAATTATGTTTATCAATCAAAGCTGATAGTTTACATTAGAATTCACTCTTGGTGTTATAAATTCTATGAGTTTGACAATTGTGTAATGATACATCCACTATTATAGTGTCAAACATAGTAATTTGTGTGTAAAGAGAATGAATTAAATTTCTTTTTCTTAACTTCATTTTGTATTGAGGTATAGCTAATTGACAATGTTGTGATAGTTTCAGGTAAACAGTGAAGAGACTCAGCCGTACAAATACATGTGACCATTCTCCCCCAAACTCCCCTCCCATCCAGGCTGCCATAAAACATTGAGTAGAGTTCCATCTGCTGTACAGTAGGTCCTTGTTGGTTATACATTTAAATATAGCAGTTTGTACATTTCCATCCCAACTCCCTAACTATTCCTTCCCCACTTCCTGACAACCATAAGTTCATTCTCTAAGTCTGCAAGTATCTTTCTGCTTTGTAAGTTCATTTGTATCATTTCTTTTCTGATTCCACATATCAGAGATGTCATGTAAAACTTCTCCTTTTCTGTCTGACTTACTTCACCAGTATGACAATCTCTAGGTCCATCCATATTGCTGAAAATGTCATTATTTCATTCCTTCTAGTAGCTGAGTAATAGTTCACTGAATAAATCTGTCCCAAGAAAATATAGGACTAGATGTATTCTCTGGTCAATTCTACCAAACACTTAATAAAGAATTAACATCAATATCCTCAAACTCTTCCAAAAAATACAAAATAATGAAACATTTCCTAACTTACTCTGTGAAACCAATTCAACACTGAAAGGACAAACCATTTTTAAAATGGCCAAGTACTTAAACAGATATTTCCTCAAAGAATATATGCTGAACATAACTAGCTAATAGGGAAATGCAAATTAAAATCACAGTAAGATAATACTTTACATTACTACACTGTCTCTAAGGAATAAAAGGTGAAAAAAAAATTTTTTTTTGGAGAAATTGGAACCATCATTCTTTGCTAGGAGAAATGTGAACCACTTTAGAAAATGGTTTGACAGTTTTCTAAAAAGTAAAACATAAATTTTGCATACAATCTAGCAATTTCACTAGTAGGTATACAGACATTATCTCCTACTTAAAGATGGTTCAACTTAAAATTTTTTGGCTTGTCACTGGTATGAAAGTGATATGCATTCAGTAGAAAATGTATTTCAAATTTTGAATTTTTAAAATCTTTTCCAAGACGCCCGGCTCCGGCGGCGCAGACGCGGGAGACGCCCGGCTCCGGCGCAACTGACCACGTGCAGAATCGTGGCTGAGATGAGCTACCCCGGGCCCAGGCTTAGGGCGGTGGCCGAGAGGAGCTGTACCACTTTCAGGAGGCGGTGGCTGCTTGGGCACCAGAGGGCCGAGAGGAGCTGATCTACATTCAAAGCAGGAGGCGCGGCCTTGAGGAGATACCCCTCGTCCAAGGTAAGATACAGCGGCTGTGCCTTGCTGGAGCAGCTGGGAAGAGATACTCCACGACCAAGTGGAATATAAGAATCCAGTGTTCTGGGGAGGAAGGAACAAGATGGCGGAGGGATAAGATGGCAAGACCACTTTCTCCCACACAAATTCATCAAAAGAACATTTGAACGCGGAGTAAAGTCCACAAAACAACTTCTGAATACTGGCAGAGGACATCAGGTTCCCAGAAAAGCAGCCCATTGTCTTCTAAAGGAGAGAGAAGAAATCCAGCTCCACCCACCAGAACACCGACACATGCTTCCCTAACCAGGGAACCCGGACAAGTCACCTGTCCAACCCCACACACAGCGAAGAAACTACGTAATAAAGAGAACTCCACAAACTGCAAGAAGAGGGAAAGGCCACCCCAAGCAAAGCAATATGAGCAAGATGAAGAGGCAGAGAAATACCCAGCAAGTAAAGGAACAAGATAATTGCCCACCAACACAAACAAAAGAAGAAGATATAGGGAATTTACCTGATAAAGAATTTCAAATTTTGATGGTGAAAATGATTCAAAATCTTGAAAGCAAAATGGAGTTACAGATAAATAACCTGGAGAAAAGGATTGAGAAGATGGAAGAAAGATTTAATAAGGACTTAGAAGAAATAAAAAAGAGTCAATATACAATGAATAATGCAATAGATGAGATCAGAAACACTCTGGAGGGAACAAACAGTAGAATAACAGAGGCAGAAGACAGGATAAGCGAACTAGAAGATAGAATTGTAGAAATAAATGAAACAGAGAGGAAAAAAGAAAAACGAATTAAAAGAAATGAGGACAATATTAGAGTCCTCTGGGACAATGTTAAACGCTCCAACATTCGAATCATAGGAGTCCCAGAAGAAGAAGACAAAAAGAAAGACCATGAGAGAATACTTGAGGAGATAATAGTTGAAAACTTCCCTAAAATGGGGAAAGAAATAATCACCTAAGTCCAAGAAACCCAGAGAGTCCCCAACAGGATAAACCCAAGGCGAAATACTCCAAGACACATACTAATCAAATTAACAAAGATCAAACACAAAGAACAAATATTAAAAGCAGCAAGGGAAAAGCAGCAAATAACGCATAAGGGGATTCCCATAAGGATAACAGCTGATCTTTCAACAGAAACTCTTCAGGCCAGAAGGGAGTGGCAAGACATACTTAAAGTGATGAAAGAAAATACCCTACAGCCCAGACTACTGTACCCAGCAAGGATCTCATTCAAATATGAAGGAGAAATCAAAAGCTTTACAGACAAGCAAAAGCTGAGGGAATTCAGCATCACCAAACCAGCTCTCCAACAAATGCTAAAGGATCTTCTATAGACAGGATACACAGAAAGAGTGTATAAACTTGAACCCAAAACAATAAAGAAAATGGCTATGGGATCGTACTTATCAATAATTACCTTAAACGTAAATGGGTTGAAATTTTCAGAAAGGCTAGGAAACAATTCTCATTGCCATCAATAGTTCAGTGTTGAGTTCATGAATAGTTTTTAAAGTTTGGGACAAACTGTAGTATTTGCTATTTGAAGTACTATTTGTAACTGGCATATTACGATGTAACATTGGTCTTCATTTCCATCTTAAAATGCCTAAAAATGCCTAACAGGTTTTTAGATTTGTGAATTTTAGTTGAAATGTATTTTACGATGTTACTAAACCTGCAGAAATATTGAAATATTTCAGAGAACTTAAAAAAAATAAAATAAAATAAAATCTTTTCCTAGGTTAGCAATATATGTTATGATATTCTGTCATGATGCTGGAAAATGGAAACTGGTCACAGCTTCCCATCACCTGCATGATCACAAAAGTAAACAGCTGATACACTTATAACCATTTTGGGTACACATAAAACCATCTTATACCAATATAATCATTCTGTTTTACATTTTCAGTATTCAATAAATTACATGAGATATTCAACACATTATTTTAAAATAGGCTTTGTGTTAGATGAGTTTGCCCAATTGTAAACGAAATGGTAACCCACTCCAGTATTCTTGCCTGGAGAATCCCATGGACGGAAAACCTGGTAGGCTACAGTCCACGGGGTCGCAAAGAGTTGGACATGACTGAGCGATGCAACGGAAGGGAGCACATTTAAGCTAGGCTAGGCTAAGCTCTGATATTCTATAGGCTAGTATACTAAATGCATTTTTTACTTTTTATATATTCATTTTAAGTGGGTACATCAGGACATAGCATGTCATAAACAAAGGAAGATTTGTATATACCAAAAAGAACTGAAAATAAGTATTCAAATATATACTTGTGCGTAGTTCACAGCAGCACTATTTTTAATAACCAAAAATTGGTAACAGATGAATGGAAAGACTGAATGCAGTATATCCATACAAGAGAATAATCAGTTCAGTTTCGTTGCTCAGTCATACCCAACTCTTTGCAACCCCATGGACTGCAGCACCCCAGGTTTCCCTGTCGATCACCAACTTCTGGAGCCTACTCAACACTCATGTCCATAGAGCTGGTGATGCCATTCAACTATAAAAGGGAATGAGGTACTTATAAATATCAAAATTTACATGAACCACAAAAACATTATGCTAAATAAAATCCAACACTAAAGATCACATATTTAATACTGAAACAGCCAATTCCTAGGTAGGTTGATAAGAAGCCCAGGGTCCCTGAGGAGGAGAAAGGGGTTCTCAAGGAGGAGAAAAGGACATTGCTTTGTCTTAGTCGATATAACAATGTATCTTGCTCAAGGACATATTTCTCCTTATTAAGAATCTTCTGACTAATCCTGTAATCTTAAAATATATATTATGGGAGCTGATCTGGTTAAGATCTTTCTATTGTTAGTTCTAATCTTGTTAATTTAAGATGTATGTTGTGGGAGTGGGTCTGGTTAAAGTATATAAGGCCTTAATAAGACTAGTGAGGGGGGCACACTCCTTCCCCCTTCTGATGTCTATGTCAGAAGCTTTCTCTGGCTCTTTTCCACACTTTAATAAAACTCTGCTACACAAAGGCTCTTGAGTGATCAAGGCTGGTCCCTGGTCTCAAAGCTAAATCTGCTTCAGGGATCACGATCCAACAACCCTTCACCATAAGCTATCATTACTGCTATCTCAGTTCCCTGAAATATCCGGAATAGTAAATCTACATAGACAGAAAACAGATTAGTAATTTAAATGGACTGGGGGAAGGGGAAATGAGTGGTCACTATTTAAGAAGTAAGGGGTTTCTTTTTGGAGTGACAAAAATATTTTTGAATTTTCCTGTGTGCTGTGTTTAGTCACTTCAGTCATCTCAGACTCTGCCACCCCACGGACTCTAGCCCACCAGGCTCCTCTGTCCATGTGATTTTTCAGGCAAAATTACTGGAGTGGGTTGCCACGTCCTTCTTTGGGGGATCTTCCTCACCCAGGGATTGAATCTGCATTGCAGGTGGATTCTTTACTGCTGAGCCACCAGGCAAGCCCCTTTGGAATTTTTAACATTGTTAATTCACTAAATGCCATTGGATTGCAACTTTAAAATGGTGTATTATACAAATTTCACCTTAGAAAAATGCTAGTTTATTCAATTTTGTCTTTAGATTATCTGAATTTTCTATGTAATCATTGGTACCTGGCTAGGAATACTCATTAATGTTAACTGAAATGATTAATAAATGTTAAATTCAATTGATTTTTTTCCTTTTTTTTTATTGGAGACTAATTATTTTACAATATTATATTGGTTGGTTTTGTCATACACTGACATGAATCCGCCCCAGGTGTACATGAGTTCCCCTTCCTGAACCCCCCTCCCACCTCCCTCCACCACTTATCCTTCCTCTGGGTCATCACCGCGCACCAACCCTGAGCATCCTATAGCATGCATTGGCCCTGAACTGGCGATTCGTTTCACATATGATAATATACATGTTTCAATGCCATTCTCCCAAATCATCCCACCCTCACCCTCTCCCACAGAGTCACAAAGACTGCTCTATTCATCTGTGTCTCTTTTGTTGTCTCGTATACAGGGTTATCATTTCCATCTTTCTAAATTCCATATATATGTGTTCGTATACTGTATTGGTGTTTTTCTTTCTGGCTTACTTCAATCTGTATAATAGGCTCTAGTTTCATCCACCTCATTAGAACTGGTTCAAATGTATTCTTTTTAATGGCTGAGTAATACTTCATTGTGTATAAATACCAAAGCTTTCTTATCCATTCATCTGCAGATGGACATCTAGGTTGCTTCCATGTCCTGGCTATTATAAACAGTGCTGCAATGAACATTGGAGTACATGTGTCTCTTTCAATTCTGGTTTGCTTGGTGTGTATGCCTAGGAGTGCAATTGCTGGGTCGTATGGCAGTTCTATTTCCAGGTTTTTAAGGAATCTCCATGCTGTTCGCCAAGTGGCTGTACTAGTTTGCATTTCCACCAACAGTGTAAGAGGGTTCCCTTCTCTCCACACCCTCTCCAGCATTTATTGCATGTAGACTTTTGGATAGCAGCCATTCTGACTGGTGTGAAATGGTATCTCATTGTGGTTTTGATTTGCATTTCTCTGATTATGAGTGATGTTGAGCATTTTTCCATGTGTTTGTTAGCCATCTTTATGTCTTCTTTGGAGAAATGTCTGTTTAGTTCTTTGGCCCATTTTTTAATTGGGTCGTTTATTTTTCTGGAATTGAGCTGAAGGAGCTGCTTGTATATATTAGAGATTAATTATTTGTCAGTTGTTTCATTTGCTATTATTTTCTCCCATTCTGAAGGCTGTATTTTCACCTAGTTTATAGTTTCCTTTGCTGTGCAGAAGCTTTTGATTTTAATTAGGTCCCATTTGTTTATTTTTGCTTTTATTTCCAATATTCTTGGAGGTGGGTCATGGAGGATCCTGCTGTGATTTATGTCGGGGAGTGTTTTGCCTATGTTCTCCTATAGGAGTTTTATAGTTTCTAGTCTTACATTTAGATCTTTAATCCATTTTGAGTTTATTTTTGTGTATGGTGTTAGGCAGTGTTCTAGTTTCATTCTTTTACAAGTGGCTGGCCAGTTTTCCCAGCACCACTTGTTAAAGAGACTGTATTTTCTCCATTTTATATTCTTGCCTCCTTTGTCAAAGATAAGGTGTCCATAAATGCATGGATTTATCTCTGGGCTTTCTATTTTGTTCCATTGATCTATATTTCTGTCTTTATGCCAGTACCACACTCTCTTGATGACTGTGGCTTTGTAATAGAGCCTGAAGTCTGGCAGGTTGATTCCCCCAGTTCCATTCTTCTTCCTCAAGATTGCTTTGGCTATTCGAGGTTTTTGGTACTTCCATACAAATTATGAGATTATTTGTTCTAGCTCTGTGAAAAATATCGTTGGTAGCTTGATAGGGATTGCATTGAATGTATAAATTACTTTGGGTAGTATACTCATTTTCACAATATTTATTCTTCCAATCCACCAACACGGTATATTTCTCCATCTATTAGTGTCCTCTCTGATTTCTTTCACCAGTGTTTTATAGTTCTCTATGTACAGGTCTTTTTTTCTTTAAGTAGATATATTCCTAAGTATTTTATTCTTTTCGTTGCAACAGTGAATGGAATAGTTTCCTTAATTTCTCTTTCTATTTTCTCATTATTAGTGTATAGGAATGCAAGGGATTTCTGTGTGTTGATTTTATATCCTGCAAGTTTACTGTATTCATTGATTAGCTCTAGTAGATTTTTGGTAGAGTCTTTAGGGTTTTCTGTGTAGAGGATCATGTCATCAGTGAACAGTGAAAGTTTTACTACAGGCCAATATCACTGATGAACATAGATGCAAAAATCCTTAACAAAATTCTAGCAATCAGAATCCAACAACACATTAAGAAGATCATACATCATGACCAAGTGGGTTTTATCCCAGGAATGCAAGGATTCTTCATATCCACAAATCAATCAATGTAATATACCACATTAACAAACTGAAAAATATAAATCATATGATTATCTCAATAGATGCAGAGAAAGCCTTCAACAAAATTCAACATCCATTTATGATAAAAACCCTCCAGAAGGTGGGAATAGAAGGAATATTCCTCAACATAATAAAAGCTATATATGACAAACCCACAGCAAACATTATCCTCAATGGTGAAAAACTGAAAGCATTTCCCCTTTAAAGTCAGGAACAAGACAAGGGTGCCCACTCTCACCACTACTATTCAACATAGTTCTGGAAGTTTTGGCCACAGCAATCAGAGCAGAAAAAGACATAAAAGGAGTCCAAATTGAAAAAGAAGAAGTAAAACTTTCACGTTCAATTGATTTTTTGAGTGGCAAACTACCTTGTACATCTAAAATAACCCCACTTTATCATGAAGTTCTATCCATTTTAAACATAAACGGATTTCATTGGATAATATTGCTTAAAGTTTATATTATATTGAGAGGTCTGCTATAGTGTTCAACAATGATGATTGTAGACTTTTATGGTTCTACATTTTGCTTTTTCAATTTTGCTATGTATGTATAATATCTGTACATATATGCATACATATTATGTTTTGTGCATATATGATAAATAAAGCTGTCTTTACATATATTACACAAAGATGTCATCTTTGCACTATGAAATTCACATATCTTATGTATAGAGTTGAATTAGTTTTGAAAAGCACATAAACTTTTATAAATTTGTTACTAGGTATGCAGTGCTGCTATGTCTTTTTGCCCTCAGATATTGCTTCAGCTGGTCCATATTTTGCTCTTCAGATTCAATAAATTTAATTTTAAGAGGTCAATGTTCTGTCTATGAACACTGCAGTAATGCTTATTATTTTTAACACTGGACAAAGGATTTCAAAGGAACTATACTTCCTCAACGTGTTATAAACCTTTGTTCTCCATAGACCTCCTTTTTATTTGCTTTTCTAAATGTCATAAGAAGCCCAAAGTAGCCCTGTGACAGGTTCAGCTTGTGGGTTGAATGGTATAATTTATTATCTAGTTGTGGAAGCATTTTTCCCCTGGGTTAGTAAAACATCTACCTAAACAGAGGACAGATGCATAGGGACTGAAAAAATCATTTTGAGAATAGGTCAATAGATGTAGTAGAGACATATTTTCCCTCTGGCCCTTAATTCCATTTCTTTCTTCATGGACATATCTCTTTGACTATAAATAGATTGCTAAACCAGAGCTATTGCAGTTTAGAAGACAGAATCTTCCAGAACACCAGGAACTATTCATATGTTGTTCAGTTGGTCTTACAGCTAGGTCTTCAACAAAAAAATTTCAATTTTCCAGAAGACTAACAGTTGATGATAAAAAATCAAGTGCTAACTGTACACAAAGCACAGTTCTAAGAATGTTACAGATTGATTTAGTTAATGCTCACGATGACCCTATATACAGTATCACTTTTTGTTGTTCAGTCGCTAAGTCATGTCTGACTCTTTGCGATCCCACGAACTGCAGCACAGCTTCCCTGTCCATCACTATTCCCTGGGGTTTGCTCAAATTCATGTCCATTGAGTCAGTGTTGCCATCCACACATCCCATCCTTGGTTGCCCCCTTCTCCTCTTATCCTCTATCCTGATTCTTTCCCAGCATCAGGGTCTTTTACAAAGAGTTAGTTCTTCACATCAGGTGACCAAAGCATTGGAGCTTCAGATTCAGCATCAGTCCTTCCAGTGAATACTCAGGACTGATCTTCTTTAGGATTTATTGGTTTGATCTCCTTGCAGTCCAAGGGATTCTCAAGAGTCTTCTCCAATACCACAGTTCAAAAGCATCAATTCTTCATCACTCAGCCTTCTTTATAGTCCAACACTCACATCCATATATGACTACTGGAAAAACCATAGCTTTGACTAGAGGGACCTTTGTCGACAAAGTAATGTCTCTGCTTTTCAATATGCTGTCTAGGTTGGTCATAGCTTTTCTTTCAAGGGTCAAGCATCTTTTAATTTCATGACTACAGTCATCTGCAGTGATTTTGGAGCCAAAGAAATTAAAATCTGTAACTGTTTCCATTATTCCCCCGTCTATTTGCCGTGAAGTGATGGGATCAGATGTCATGATCTTAGTTTTCTGAATGTTGAGTTTTAAACCAGCTTTTTCACTCTCCTCTTTCACTTTCATCAAGAGGCTCTTTAGTTTCTCTTGGCTTTCTGCCATCAGGGTGGTGTTATCTGCATATCTGAGGTTATTAATTTTTCTTCCAGCAATCTTGATTCCAGCTTGTCCTTCATCCAGCCAGGCATTTCACATGATGTACTCTGCATATAAGTTAAATAAGTCAGGTGACAATATATAGCCTTTCAGTTCAGTTCAGTTCAGTCGCTCAGTCTTGTCCGACTCTTTGCGATCCCATGAATCACAGCATGCCAGGCCTCCCTGTCCATCACCAACTCCCGGAGTTCACTCAAACTCATGTCCATTGAGTCGGTGATGCCATCCAGCCATCTCATTCTCTATCGTCCCCTTCTCCTCCTGCCCCCAATCCCTCCTGGCATCAGAGTCTTTTCCAGTGAGTCAACTCGTCACATGAGGTGGCCAAAGTATTGGAGGTTCAGCTTTAGCATCAAGAGCCTTTACATACTCCTTTCCCAATTTGGAACCAGTTTGCTATTCCATTTCCAATTCTATCTGTTGATTCTTGACCTGCATACAGATTTCTCAGGAGGCAAGTCAGGTGGTCTGGCATTCTCATCACTTTTAGAATTTTCCATAGTTTGTTGTGATCCACACAAATGGTTTAGCATAGTCAATGAAGCACAAGTAGACACTTTTCTGAAATTCTCTTGCTTTTTCTATGATCCAATGGATCTTGACGATTTGATCTCTGGTTCCTCTGCTTTTTCTACATCCAGCTTGAACATCTGGAAGTTCTTGGTTAATGTACTATTGAAGCCTAGCTTGGAGAATTTTGAGCATTTCTTTGCCAGGGTGTGAAATGAGTGAAATTGTGTGGTAGTTTGCAGATTCTTTGGCATTGCCTTTCTTTGGGATTGGAATGAAGACTGACCATTTTTTTTCGTGTGGCCACTGCTAAGTTTTCCAAATTTGCTGGCATATTGAGGGCAGCATATTCAATGGCATATTAAGTTAAAAGTTAAGAGCTTTAAAGGCTGAGGAGATAAACCCAAGTAATCTATCTCTAGAAATCAGACTCTTACCCACTAGATTTTCTCTATTCTCTAATAATACTAATGACTTCCAAGGGCATTGCTTCTTTGCTCTCCTTAAATGTGATGTGAAATCCTTTGTTCAAAACAATTTGTATGCTGGAGAGGGTGGAGAAAAAGAAACCATCTTACAATGTTGGTGGGAATGTAAATTGGTGCAGCCACTATGGAGCACCTTATGGAAGTTTCTCAAAAAAACAAAATTAGAGTTGCCGTATGATCCAGCAATCCTAATCCTGGGCATATATCTAGAGTAAGTTAATTCACAAAGGTACATGCACCCCATATTCATAGCAGCACTATTTACAATAGCCAAGACTTGGAAGCAAGCTAAATGTCTATTAGCAGATTAATGACCAAAGAATATTTGAGATATATAGATAGAGAGATATATAACTGAAGCACTTTGTTGTATAGTGGAGATTAACACAACACTGAAATCAACTATACTTGAATACAATTAATTTTAAAAATAATGTTGTATAGGATACTATACAAAAGTAGTGTTGATTGACACAAAATGAGCAGGAAAAAAAAAGTTATTCAAAATGCTGTTGGGACCTACAGGATGTGTAAAGGCCAAATTCTTTATGTACTTCTTCAATTTCATAGTAGCACCATGAATTATATTCAACTTTATGGTTTGGTAAATGATTTACTATCTAGCAGAAGCAATTTTGAAAGTAAAAGGGAAATGATTTATATCTATGTTGAGGCAGTGAGTTGAAACAATATCTGTACTAGCCAAACTGAGATATATTGTTATCCTAATCAGATAGCACCTAATTTGCAATAGGTGCTTCTTGTGAGAAAGTCAGGTTGAGTCCAAAATAGCACACCCCCAGCTCCACTGTAAGACAATATAAAGCTGTCAATATCAGTCTTTTTGTTTATCACGGAACAGTTGCACCTAGGAGGAATTTTGTTGCTGTTGTTTAGTTGCTAAGTAGTGTACAACTCTTTGCAACCCCAAAGACTGTAGCCCACCAGGCTCCTTTGTCCATAGGATTTCCCAGGTAGAATACTGTTGTGGGTTGCCATTTCCTTCTCCAAAGGATCTTTCCAATCCAGGGATCAAATCTGCATCCCTTACTTTGACAGGTGGATTCTTTGTTTTGCTTCAAAACCATATGGACTCTTCTTTAAGTCTTCTATCAGGCTTGCTATGATCATCATAGATCATATCCATCTGACCCTTGATCAGGTTGGAAAACCTTTTCCTGCTCTGAGCCACATTCAAAAATAGCAGCTTCTTGAGTCTTCCATTAAAAGAGTTACTGTGAAATACATAAATATCATACATACTGCCTCTAAAGTCCAAAATGAACATCAGGCATTTTAAAGGTAAGATTCATCTTTTTAAAAAGAAAAAAAGTTTCTTTGGAGAGAATTTTACAGCATGCTATATACCACTGAACCTCTAGAAATTCTCCCCTGGAAGTTAAGGAAGGCAAATACTACTTTCAATTTTAGTGCTAGAAAATAATGACATGGGAAAAGTGAAATGCTTTGTTCTTTGTAAAGAAATTCAGGAAATAAAGATCCATCATCTCACACAGTATATTAGATTCAATTTATTTTTCACCCATTATATACCACATAAAAGACTAACATATGCTTTTCTCCTAATAATAATTTTGAAAAGATGCATTTATACTTTATATTCCACTTGCATACTTCAAAAAATGAAGAAATGAAGATAAGAGACAGTAAACAATTTTTCATTGTAACTGCTAGTTGTACAATTAGAAACATACCCAGCACTATATAAATCTGATGTTTCTAGCATAGTTTTGCTTTAAGTAGTTGTATGATTTAAATTTTGTTCATAATATTTAGACACCATTTTAAAAACAACTGGGATAGAATTATTTGACTTCTAGCAACAAGCTCTATTTCATCAGTTTAGGGAGGAAAGTTCTAATCAAAATATCAATAAAGACTTTTAAATCAGTATACTATATTTCACTTGATACAAAAATAAATACCTATGAGCTTACACTGATATAAAAATAATCATAAAAAAATAAATACATGAAAGAAAAAGGATAACTTTCACTTATAGTAGAATCCAACTAATAAATGTAGAAAGAAGACAGACAATGGAGAATCAGCATTAGGTAAACAGCAAAGTAAAAGCTATCAAATTTGAGAGAAGTTTGTGAAAACACAGGATTTGTAAAGTCTTTATATACTCCCTCAAGATACTTATTAACTACAAAGTATGTTAGCCACTCAATCATGTCTGACTCTGCAATCCCATGGACTGTAGCCTACCAGGCTTCTCTGTCCATGGGATTTTCCAGGTCAGAATTCTGGAGTGAGTTCCCATTCCCTTCTTCAGGGGATCTCCCCAACCCAAGGATCAAACCCAGGTCTCCTTCACTGCAAGCAGATACTTTACTGTCTGACCCCCCAAGAAAATTCTATTAACTACAAAGGAAGAGATGATTTTACAATAGGCAAACCTGACATACACCAATTTAAACAACAGATTGTTGCAAACTTCACTAGTAATAATTTATATGACATCATTAATTCTTTGATATCACGAACTGATGATATAGCATTCTTGGCAAAAATGCAATGACATATTCAAATCAATACTATTCAAAAGTAAAAAGTCAAGGGGGAAAAATCTTAAAAATCATTACAGGTTACAAGGGACAAGAGAAATAACAACTAAATGCAATGTGGGCTCTAGGATATAATCCAGAATAGAAAAAAAAAAATTATTTGAATAACTATTAGAAATTTAAGAAAATTCTTTATACTATTGTGCTAATGTCAATTTCTTGCTTTTGATAATTGTTCTATGGTTATATGAGACTTTAACATTAACAGGTGCAGGAGACAGATACAATTATTTGTACTAAATTCTCAACTACTCTGTAGGCTTAAGATTACTTCAAAATATTATTTAAAAAAATAAAAAAGATTCTCAGGTCATCAAAACAAATTGTGGTAAGTGTACATAGAAATATATTATGTTGCCCAGTTTGTAGAATCACATTTGTAATGTACCTATTTTTTTTCCTGGACAGTTGCTAGTCAACTAGCATTCATCTTTCTTATTTAATCCTCCAAAAGGCCCCATTAGATAAGCACCACTATTTCCTCATTTTAAAGATGACAAAACAGAGACTGACTAACAAATATCAGGGGTTGAGTTTGTTACCTTATGTACTTTTGACTCCAAGAATGAGTTCTTTTCACTCTACCATTTTGCCTAATAAACACCAGTGCTTATAGGCAAACTGCATCAGGTTCACATGTTAATGACAAAGGGTTCCTTTGTCAGAGAAAACCGTAATTCAAAAAGATACAATACTACTTACAATAGCCAAGGTATGGAAGCAGCCTTAGTGTTCATTGTCAGATGAGTGGATAAAGAAGATGTGGTATATTTATACCATAGAATATTCAGTTCAGTTCAGTTCAGTAGCTCAGTATTACTTAGCCACAAAAAGGAATAAAATAATATTCATGGCAACATGGATTGACCTAGAGATTATCATAGTAAGTGAGATAAGCCAAATAGAAAAACACGGATATCATACAATAGTGCTTATATTTGGAATTAAAATCTGACACAAATGAACATAAATTTACAAAACAAAATAGACCCACAGACATGGAAAACTAACATAGTTACCAAAGGGGAAACAGTGGTCAGTAATTTAGAATTTTGAAATTAACATATATATACTACTAAATGTAAAATAGATAACCAGCAAAGACCTACTGTATAGCACAATATTACAATATTTTGTAATAACCTATAAGGGAAAAGAATCTGAAGAAAATATAGATCTGTGTGTATGTATAAATGAATCACTTTGCTGTAGACCTGAAACTAACACAACATTGTAAATCAACTATAATTTAAAAAAGAAAAAAAAAGCTAATATTGAAAAATATTTTTAAAGGACATAGTATATTAATATATTCCAAAATAATGATACTTGGATATCATAATACTTGGAGCTTCCATATTGTTCTCCATATAGGTTATATCAATTTACATTTCCATCAACATTGTAGGAGGGTTCCCTTTTCTCTACACCCTCTCTAGCATTTATTTCTCATAGATTTTTTTACAATGGCCATTCTGGGTGGTGTGAGGTGATACCTGATTGCATTTCTCTAATAATTAGTAATGTTGAACCTCTTTTCACATGTCTTTTGGCCCTCTCTATATATCTTCTTTGGAGAAATGTCAATTTTTATCTTTCACCCATTTTTTGATTGGGTTATCTGTTCCCAGCACACTTAAGGTGGGTGAGGTTACTCTTTGATGTTTAGTTGGCTGCTTGTATTAAATGTGTTTTCAACTAAATGATATTTTTAACTTATGATGGATTTACTAGGATGTAACCCCACCGTAAATCAAGAAATATCTAAACACTATATTAAAGTCAAGAGCTACTGCTCTGACTGTATGCTGTACGGATATTTTGTCATTTTGAGAAAAAATTATGTTTCATCTATGAAACCTGGTTCTGTATCTTTAGAAGCACTTCTGTACCAAACTCTACCAGGCTTAATAATAAGGAAAGCTTTGCTATGCCACTTTTCTGTCCATTTCCTCACACCTGATCTTGGTCTGCATTTCCAAAACAGTTGATGAACAGCTGACTTCAGAAACCAGGTCTCCCCTTCTACTTGCAACTAATCCTTATTCCCCTTCAGTTCAGTTCAGTTCAGTCACTCAGTCGTGTCCGACTCTTTGCGACCCCATAACTTTACCCTAAACATTTTGTATGCTGCTTTTGATTTCCCTTGTTTTCCCCAGCCGTTTTGAGAAAAAAACCTCACTAGATTTAGCCCTTTCAATTTTATCATATAGAGTTCAGAAACTCCATGGCCCCAAAATGTATGCCTAACTACACTTAAATGAGAACTACGTACTAATTTTACATGTTCTATGTCATAGACATGTCTATGTCTATATATTGCCTGGAGAATCCCAGGGATGGCAGAGCCTGGTGGGCTGCCGTCTATGGGGTCACACGGAGTCGGACATGACTGTAGCAACTTAGCAGCAGCATGTCATTTTCTAAAGGAGATCAATCCTGGGTGTTCATTGGAAGGACTTATGCTGAAGCTGAAACTCCAATACTTTGGCCACATCATGTGACGAGTTGACTCACTGGAAAAGAGTCTGATGCTGGGAGGGATTGGGGGTGGGAGGAGACGGGAGACGACAGAGAATGAGATGGCTGAGTGGCATCACCGACTCGATGGACATGAGTTTGAGTGAACTCTGAGATTTGGTGATGGACAGGGAGGCCTGGAGTGCTGTGATTCATGGGGTCACAAAGAGTAGGACACGACTGAGCAACTGAACTGAACTGAACTGACTGATGTCATTTTGAACTGACTGCAATAGTGCAGTTAATAAATTGTAACAGAATATTATAGTTCATATTTTCCTTGAGGATACAGGAGATTAATTGAAAGGGAAATATTTTTAACATCCTATACTACTTCCAGCACTATGCTAGGAAAAAATATAGATGATAATGTTGACAAATTATTGTTAATTCTATCACTCCTAATGATCACTTCACTCTTCACATATGGAAACTGTAAGTTAAGACAATATTTTGCACTGGCTATTATTTTAATGGCAGCTCAAGAGTTATATTTAATTCTGCAAATTAAATAAATACAAGATAATCTAGCAAAGCAGTCTAAATTTATTTTAAGTAGTAACAACATAAAGCCAATGAACTACATTTCTTTCTTTACCTGTTTAAAAATACTGACCAAAAGAACAAGAAATGTTTATGCACTAATAAGGCATTGAGCAGAAGAATGTTTGGTGTCGTCTTTGTGCATTTTAATCACAAGAAAAAAAATATAAAGTGAGATTCAGTCAAGACTGTATTGGGGGAATTTCTACATTAACCAGGGCACCACTTTTTTGAGGATCTTCCTCTCTTTCCTTCTTACCTTTATTCATTATCTTAGTCCCTTCACATTTTCTTTCTTTCTCTACTAAGCAAAAATAATTATCAGAAAACAATAAATCTGGGAAACACATATGCATTAAATCTTAGATGGCTATCCCTTGTGAAGAACATTTGCATGGTGTCCCTATTCTCATTAAAAGCTGAAATCCCTTGGGAATCTAAGGTGATGAGAATAATACCAAGACCTTCTTTCAGGAACAAACATCGCATGTTCATGTGTTCTTTACTATTTGATAAGAAATCACTTACACAAAATAACATTTTTGGACAAATATTTATACAGTAGCGTGAACTCTGTCACACTCAAAATAGAACATTTAAAGATTCTTAGACAACAGTATTATGCTTACCACTATTGTGAGAAGTGTAAAATATAAGCCTTTGGCTTAGACTAAAATAATAAATACATTTTTTTTCTTCAATTGTGATATTTCACAGTTGCTTTGATTTGTGGTGCAACTTTTAGAACTAATTTCATTATATCCCTTGTCCCATGATAGGCATCATGCAGGAGATACAGACAGGCCAATGTGGCCTTTGCTCCCATTTGACCTTAAAGATACTGTATCTCCCTCTGGTGAATTCTTGGCGTCTAATGATGTATGGGAAACACCAATTAACACTAAAAGGTTTCCAGTAAAATCTGCAGTATGCTTAAAATGATGGACCCAAGACTTGTATGTGATCCTTTCTAATAGCCTGTGTCCTTCATACCTCATGTTTGGAATAAATAATTCAGCCAACACTAAAACTGCACACGTTGTTAATATCAACTAAGAACAGGAAAATATCTTTTTATACAAAAATCCAGCAGTTTAAAACCTACTGCATTGTTTACTTGACCACAACAAATGAGATAATATATGAAAAACATATTAAACAAAAATAAATTTGTTCAGTTCACAAACTGAGGTCAAGGAGAAGCTAGAACAGGGTCCAATGTCCATCATAAGCTTAATGTTAGTCCCATTATACTAACCCACTTCTGCAGAGGTGTGAAAATCATGTTCTAGACTTCTTTAATCTATTTTGTTGATATGAAACACTTCTTCTGTCATAGGTATCACTGTTTCATTCTTTCAGGAACTGTCATAGGTCTGAGATTTTACTCTACTTTCAAACTAACAAGGTAATCTGCCACAGTTTTATGGACACTGGCAGCAAACCTGAGTCTCGGGTCAAAGTCAAAGGATAATTGATTATTTATAGAATTAACAGTACAGAATATTATCATTTTCACTCAGGGTTCCCAAGCCCCAGTTTCCAAATAGTGATAAAAAGAGGGCCAGAGGACACTTGTTGTTATAAACTGTTGTTATAGAGAGGAACCCTAGGTTTTGGAAACCCAGGATGGCAGAGTAGAAGGATATGTGCTCATCTTCTACAAGAATACCAAAATATTTTATAGTAGATGATAAGCACATCTACACACAATGTGCCATGGAGGAGAACATTACATTTATTAGATTAGAGAGTAAGAAAGACTTTCTGCTCAGGAGGAAGATAAAATTAAATGCCTATCTACAAAGCTTGTTTGGATCATAAATATCTTTGAAGAGATAGTCTTTTTTAAAATGCCCCAGTGCTTCTGTTCCTGGGATGTACAAAGACAGACCATCGAGAATTAAATCCCAAAAGGGCCTACCAGAAGACAAACTGCAGTGTCACACAAATAGACCACTTTTCTTCAACAACGTAGCATTTTGGCAATGTAAAACAAGTTTATTTATAAGTCTGAAACAAATTTTAAACATATGCATATTATGTGTGGGGACTTCTGTTGTAGCCCAGTGGTTAAGACTCTGCTTCCAGTATAGTAGGCATGTGTTTGATCCTTGGTCAAGACACAAATCCTGCATGTTGTGGGGGCATGGCCAAAAAGTTAAAAAATATGCGTATATGGTATATAAATTATATATATATAATGTATATGTGATCATATATATGATATAAATGTGCATCATATATATATAAGAAATGATCTATATGATGTAGACAAATGCCATTCATACACATGTATATAAAGGAAATGATTCTATTTAAAGATATTCTGGTGAATTTTCTGAGTCTCTTTACTGAGCCTGCTCTGTGCATCTGCATTGTCAGATAAAAATTATGTCAGTTATATCTAATTAAAGTATTTTCAAAAGGCTACAAAACTGAAATTAATAAAAATTTTATTCTGCATGCTGTGAAAACAAAATCTATTTTAGTAAAATGCCATTTGCCCAGCAGTTCAAAAATATATGAAAATGAAAATGATCATATGAAGTGCCTGTTTTTGTTGACAAGAATGAATTTTTAAATAATGTAATGTATGTCCAATTAGCCCATAAGTGTGAGCTAAATGAAGGGAAAACAATGTAATTTTTATCTTTCAAACCATGGAAATTAGCAATGTATGCACAAGTGGCATATTTACTTTTATAATTGAATTGAACACCAGTCATCTTATGGACAGGGCTGTTGACCCTCAAGAATCACAGTATTTGTGTGTAATCACTTAAGAAAATGCTAGCTATAAAATTTCTTATTTGTTCCTAGTACTATTTTTTAATTGGAAGGACAGAAATGAAAAATCTCGTGCTCATAATTATCTTGTTTGTCTCTATTAAGAAAATCAAGCTCTGGAATAGCCCCGTGGACTGCAAGGAGATCCAACCAGTCCATTCTAAAGGAGATCAATCCTGGGTGTTCATTGGAAGGACTGATCCTAAAGCTGAAACTCCAATACTTTGGCCACCTCATGCGACGAGTTGACTCATTGGAAAAGACTCTGATGCTGGGAAGGTTTGGGGGCAGGAGGAGAAGGGGATGACAGAGAATGAGATGGCTGGATGGCATCACCGACTCGATGGAGATGAGTTTGAGTGAACTCCGGGAGTTGGTGATGGACAGGGAGGCCTGGCGTGCTGTGATTCATGGGGTCGTGGAGAGTCGGACACGACTGAGTGACTGAACTGAACTGAAACATCTACTCAGTGACTAACAATTCATATACTTCTGACTTGCCCCCTTACAAATATTCACTGGGACAGGTATGTTTATTCCCAACTCACAGATGAGAACACTGAAGTTTGGGTGTCATCTTAGGTAACACGGATTTTGAATCTGTGATTATATAATATCAGCACGTGGCCTTTTTCCTTAATCAAATTAGCCTTATCCTTTTATACTTCCAGCATGCATCTGAGTAACATACAAAATCTGAAAAATATTAGGAACAAATATTAATGTAGCTCAATGAGGGGCTGTAAAGTATAACCACAGCAACACAAACGCTATGTCTCATATACACAAACCTAAATACCTGAAACATACAACAGGTAAGAATGATAAGAAAGAGGATTTACCACAAAAGAAACTGAAGTACAAGCCAGGTTGGTATATAAGCACTATATATACCAGGGAGACTATATTTGGATTTGATCTTGGAATATGAAATGCAAATTTATTAGTTTTCTATCACTATCATAAGAAATTACCACAAAGTTGGAGAGTTTAGCAATATAAATGCATTGCCTTATGACTATTTAACTTCTATGCAGAGTACATCATGAGGAACGCTGGGCTGGAAGAAGCACAAGCTGGAATCAAGATTGCCGGGACAAATATCACTAACCTCAGATATTCAGATGACACTACTCTTATGGCAGAAAGTGAAGAGGAACTCAAAGGCCTCTTGATGAAAGTGAAAGAGGAGAGTGAAAAAGTTGGCTTGAAGCTCAGCATTCAGAAAACGAAGATCATGGCATCTGGTCCCATCGCTTCATGGGAAATAGATGGGGAAACGGTGGAAACAGTGTCAGACTATTTTTTTGGGCTCCAAAATCACTGTGGATGCTGATTGCAGCCATGAAATTAAAAGACATTTACTCCTTGGAAGGAAAGTTATGACCAGCCTAGATAGCATATTAAAAAGCAGAGACATTACTTTGCCAACAAAGGTCCGTCTAGTCAAGGCTATGGTTTTTCCTGTGGTCATGTATGGATGTGAGAGTTGGACTGTGAAGAAAGCTGATCACCGAAGAATTGATGCTTTTGAACTGTGGACATGACTGAGCGACTGAACGGAACGGACGGATGGCTCTATAGGTCAGAAATCTGAGACAAAATCACTGGGCTAAAATCAGTGTTGGAGGGTTGTGCTCTTTACTGGAGGCTTTTGGTAGCATCCATTCTCTTGTGTTTCCCATTTTCTAGAGGCAGCTCACATTCCTTATCTCATGAAATCTTTCTTCTACCTTTAGAGCTAGCAATGGAAGATTGGGTCCTTCTCATAATACATACTCTTACCTACTCAGTTGCCTTCATTTTTCACTATGATTTAGATTGGTTTCACCCTGAAAATCTAGAAAAGTTCTCCATCTCAACTTTAATCACTTCAGCAAAGTACCTTTTGCCATGAAAGGCAACACGGTCAGTTTCCAGATACTAGGTCATGGCTATATCGGGGAGACATTATTTTGCCAATCATGATGAATAAGGTCTAAACATTTAGAAGAACTACACCAATTAAAAAAATAAAGATTGTCAGAGTGCGTGAATAAACAAGACCAAACTCTATGTTGTCTATGGGAAAGCCACTTAAAAAAAAAAAAAAAAAAAACTCAGGTAAAAATAAAGGGAAAGAAAAAAGATACACTATAAAATTTAAGACTTTCGTTATTTATTTGTTGGCCACACCAGCAGCTTGTGGGATCTTAATTCCCTACCAGAGATTTAACCTGGGCTCTTGGCAGTGAAATCCCATGTTTTAACCACTGAACCATTAGGGAATTCCCAAGATATATTCATAAATGGTGTCATCAGTTTCAGAGATAGCAGAGCTCAGAACAAGGAAAATTATCAGGGATTACCACTTGTCACTTTTTCAAGAACACCTAACAAACTTACACACCTATGTATTTAATAATCAAAATGCGTGAGTCAAAAACTGACAGAACGACAAGAAGAAAGACAAATCCACTATTATAGCCAGAGATTTCAACACAAACTGTTAGTATTTGGTAGTTCAAGTAGCTAGAAAATCACTAAAGATAAAGTTGACCTAAACATCACTCTAAGTACACTTGATCTAATTGATATTTATAGAATATCCCTTCAACAACGATAGAGTACATATTCTCTCAAGTTCACCAGACATTCACCAAGACAGATGGCATTCCGGAATGTAAAATACACCTTAGCAGATTTATACAAATATAAATAGAGTATGTTATCCGACCACAATGGAATTGAACTAGAAATCGATTCCAGAAAAAGTTTCGAAAATCCCCAATATTTGGTCATTAAATATCAGTTCAGTCAGTTCAGTCCCTCAGTCGTGTCCGACTCTTTGCGACCCCATGTATCACAGCACGCCAGGCCTCCCTGTCCATCACCAACTCCCGGAGTTCACTCAAACTCATGTCCATCGAGTCGGTGATACCATCCAACCATCTCATTCTCTGTCGTTCCCGTCTCCTCCTACCCCCTATCCCTCCCAGCATCAGACTTTTTTCCAGTGAGTCAACTCGTCGCATGAGGTGGCCAAAGTATTGGAGTTTCAGCTTTAGGATCAGTCCTTCCAATGAACACCCAGGATTGATCTCCTTTAGAATGGACTGGTTGGATCTCCTTGCAGTATAAGGGACTCTCAAGAGTCTTCTCCAGCACCACAGTTCAAAAGCATCAATTCTTCGGCGATCAGCTTTCTTCACAGTCCAACTCTCACATCCATACATGACCACAGGAAAAACCACAGCCTTGACTAGACGGACCTTGGTTGGCAAAGTAATGTTGCTGCTTTTTAATATGCTATCTAGGTTGGTCATAACTTTCCTTCAAAGGAGTAAGTGTCTTCTAATTTTCTGGCTGTAATCAGTATCTACAGTGATTTTGGAGCCCAAAAAAATAAAGTCTGACACTGTTTCCACTGTTTCCCCATCCATTTCCCATGAAGTGATGGGACCAGATGCCATGATCTTTATTTTCTGAATGTTGAGCTTCAAGCCAAACTTTTCACTCTCCTCTTTCACTTTCATCAAGAGGCCTTTGAGTTCCTCTTCACTTTATGCCATAAGGGTAGTGTCATCTGCATATCTGAGGTTATTGATATTTCTCCCGGCAATCTTGATTCAAGCTTGTGCTTCTTCCACCCCAGCGTTCCTCATGATGTACTCTGCATATAAGGTAAATAAGCAGGGTGACAATATACAACCTTGACGTACTCCTTTTCCTATTTGGAACCAGTCTGTTGTTCCATGTCCAGTTCTGACTGTTGCTTCCTGACCTGCACACAGGTTTCTCAAGAGGCAGGTCAGGTGGTCTGGGATTCCCATCTCTTTCAGAATGTTCCACAGTTTATTGTGATCCACACAAAGACTTTGGCATAGTCAATGAAGCAGAAATAGATGTTTTTCTGGAACTCTCTTGCTTTCTCCATGATCCAGCGGATGTTGGCAATTTGATCTCTGGTTCCTCTGTCTTTTCTAAAACCTGCTTGAACATCTGGAAGTTCACGGTTCACATATTGCTGAAGCCTGGCTTGGAGAATTTTGAGCATGACTTTACCAGCGTGTGAGATGAGTGCAATTGTGTGGTAGTTTGAACATTCCTTGGCATTCCCTCTCTTTGGATCATCTTTCAGGATTTTAAATAGCTCAATTGGAATTCCATCACCTCCACTAGCTTTGTTCGTAGTAATGCTCTCTAAGGCCCACTTGACTTCACATTCCAAGATGTCTGGTTACAGGTGAGTGATCACGCCATCGTGACTATCTTCATCGTGAAGATCTTTTTTGTACAGTTCTTCTGTGTATTCTTGCCACCTCTTCTTAATATCTTCTGCTTCTGTTAGGTCCGTACCATTTCTGACCTAAATAACACATAGGTCAAAGAGGTCTCTAGAAAAATATTTCCAAATATTTTGAACTAAAGGAAAAATCTAAATGCAACTTATCAAAATGTGTGGGATGCAGAAAAAGCAACAGCTAGATTGAAATTTTTTAGCCTTAAGTGTGTTTGTTAAATAAGAGGGAAGCTCTTATGTTATAACAAAAAAATGTTCCATCTAAGAAAATAGAGGAATGGCCATTTATGCCTAAATAGAATACAAAAGGAGAAGGCAATGGCAACCCATTCCAGTACCCTTGCCTGGAAAATCCCATGGACAGAGGAGCCTGGTAGACTGCAGTCCATGGGGCTGCTAAGATTCAGGCACAAGTGAGCAACTTCACTTTTACTTTTCACTATCATGAATTGGAGAAGGAAATGGCAGCCCACTCCAGTATTCTTGACCTGGATAATCCCAGGGTCAGGGAGCCTGATGGGCTGCCGTCTATGGGTCGCACAGAGTCGGACACGACTGAAGCGACATAGCAGCAGCAGCAGAATACAAAAAAATATATAAATAAATGTTACAGCAGAAGTGAATGATGTTGGAAACAGGAAAATAATAGAATAAATGAACTCATAATTGATTCATTTATCTTTGAAAAGATCTTTTCAGTGGGAGTGCTTTGAAAAGATCTTTCTTTTTTTTTAATTGGTAATGAATAGAATTTATGGATTTAATTTAGGGGCAAAATACTTAACAAAGAACATTGTCTTTCTTACTGTTCATTCAAGACAATTATGATCTATAAGTTGTATAATATCTTACATACACTACATAATACTTGTACAATTTTTTTAATATAGATTCAGTACATATCTGGTTAGGTATACTCAATTATTATTACCATCGGTGTTAATATAAAACAATAGATTTTTTTCTTTGCTTATATTTTAACTTGACATTGTTTGTATACAGAAAAGCTGCTTTCTAAATTAATTGGCAAACTATTCACTTTACTGAATTATTTTACTGCTTGTTGACTAGAGTTTATTCCTAGAAGTTTTCTAGCTTATATAGTCATACCATCTGCAAAAAGTGCTAAATTTTATTCCATTAGCAAACTTGTACGCTACTTATTTCCTTCTCTTTTCTAATTGCTCTGGCTAAATTTTCCAGAATACCAGACCACCTGACCTGCCTCTTGAGAAACCTGTATGCAGGAGAGGAAGCAACAGTTAGAACTGTACGTGGAACAACAGACTGGTTCCAAAGAGGAAAAGGAGTACTTCAAGGTTGTATATTGTCACCCTGCTTATTTAACTTCTATGCAGAGTGCACCATGAGGAACACTGGGCTGGAAGAAGCACAAGCTGGAATCAAGATTGCTGGGAGAAATATCAACAACCTCAGATATGCAGATGATGCCACCCTTATGGCAGAAAGTGAAGAGGAACTCAAAAGCCTCTTGAGGAAAGTGAAAGAGGAGAGTGAAAAGGTTGGCTTGAAGCTCAACATTCAGAAAACAAAGATCATGGCATCTGGTCCCATCACTTCATGGGAAATAGATGGGGAAACAGTGGAAACAGTGTCAGACTTTATCTTTTTGGGTTCCAAAATCACTGCAGATGCTGATTGCAGCCATGAAATTAAAAGACATTTACTCCTTGGAAGGAAGGTTATAACCAACCTGGATAGCATATTAAAAAGCAGAGACATTACTTTGCCAACAAAGGTCCGTCTAGTCAAGGCTATGGTTTTTCCCGTGGTCATGTATGATGTGAGAGTTGGACTGTGAAGAAAGCTGATTACCGAAGAATTGATGCTTTTGAACTGTGGTGTTGGAGAAGACTCTTGGGAGTCCCTAGGACTGCAAGGAGATCCAACCAGTCCATTCTAAAGGAGATCAATCCTGGGTGTTCATTGGAAGGACTGATGCTAAAACTGAAACTCCAATACTTTGGCCACCTCATGTGATGAGTTGACTCACTGGAAAAGACTCTGATGCTGGGAGGGATAGGGGACAGGAGGAGAAGGGGATGACAGAGAATGAGATGGCTGAATGGCATCACCGATTTGATGGAGATGAGTTTGAGTGAACTCCGGGAGTTGGTGATAGACAGGGAGGCCTGGCATGCTGTTATTCATGGGGTCGCAAAGAGTCGGACACGACTGAGCGACTGAACTGAACTGAACTGATACAGATAAAGTAAGCATCTGTTCCATCTGTTTTTGTTTTTGTTTTTTTTTCTTTACTTTACATTATTGTATTGGTTTTGCCATACATTGACGTATACCAGCCCCAAGCATCCTGTATCGTGCATCGAACCTGGACTGGCTATTTGTTTCACATATGATAATATACATGTTTCAATGCCATTCTTTCAAATCATCCCACCCTTGCCGTCTCCCACAGAGTCCAAAAGACTGTTTTATACATCTGTGTCTGTTTTGCTGTCTTTCTAAATTCCATATTTATGTGTTCGTATACTGTATTAGTG
Source organism: Moschus berezovskii (assembly GCF_049115385.1). NCBI lineage: Eukaryota > Metazoa > Chordata > Mammalia > Artiodactyla > Moschidae > Moschus > Moschus berezovskii. Next base: position 62,206,026 of record NC_142461.1, read on the forward strand.
TTTTTTTTTTTCTGGCTTACTTCACTCTGTATAATAGGCTCCAGTTTCATCCACCTCATTAGAACGGATTCAAATGTATTCTTTTTAATGGCTGCGTAATACTCCATTGTGTATATGTACCAAAGCTTTCTTATCCATTCATCTGCAGATGGACACCTAGGTTGCTTCCATGTCCTGGCTATTATAAACAGTGCTGTCATGAACATTGGAGTACATGTGTCTCTCTCAATTCTGGTTTCCTCGATGTGTATGCCCAGGAGTGTGATTGCTGGGTCGTATGGCAGCTCTATTTCCAGGTTTTTAAGGAATCTCCACACTGTTCTCCATAGTGGCTGTACTAGTTTGCATTTCCACCAACAGTGTAAGAAGGTTCCCTTCTCTCCACACCCTCTCCAGCATTTATTGCTTGTAGACTTTTGGATAGCAGCCATTCTGACTGGCATGAAATGGTACCTCATTGTGGTTTTGATTTGCATTTCTCTGATTATAAGTGATATTGAGCATCTTTTCATGTGTTTGTTAGCCATCTCTATGTCTTCTTTGGAGAAATGTCTGTTTAGTTCTTTGGCCCATTTTTTGATTGGGTCGTTTATTTTTCTGGAATTGAGCTGCAGGAGTTGCTTTTTTTTTTTTTTTCTTGAGATTAGTTCTTTGTCAGTTGTTTCATTTGCTATTATTTTCTCCCATTCTGAAGGCTGTCTTTTCATCTTGCTTATAGTTTCCAGTGGGTGCTTCGAAAAGATCAATGAAACTGGTAAACCTGTAGTTCCAGGATGAGCAATGACCAAGTGCTTACAATTGCCCACAATTTACCCTCTACTTGAAGGATTCCTGGTGGCTCACCTGGTAAAGAATCTGCTGCAGTGCAGGAGACCTGGGTTCAATCTCTGGGTCAGGAAGATCCCCTGGAGATGGGAATGCAACCCACTCCAGTATTCTTGCCTGGAGAATTCCATAGACAGAGGAGCCTGCTGGGCTAGTTGGCTACAGTCCATGGTGTCACAGAGGCAGACAGGACCGAGGAACTAACACTTTCACTTTTACCCTCTACTCTGGCTTGGACTGTCTCTTGACAGGCTTCTCTCCTCCCCATAGATCCCTGAACTCTGGTTTGTCCTTTAGTCTGGACAAGCAGTAAAACACAGAATACCCTCACATAAGTTCATCCTGAGAACTGGCTGACCATGTGAGAACAGAAACATACCCCATTAGATCATCTTAATTGCAATGCTGTCTGTTTGTTTCTATTCAATTTCCATATTCTTACTGGTCCTAATTCTCTACCCCTTAAAAATAGAAAATTATTTTTCTATTTGATTTTGATTGGCTTATAGATTGTAGCGGGAATGTTCTCCCTATTGGAATAGTTTTTTCAGTATAATCTACCCTCGACTAAGTCTGGTTGTTGTTATATGGCTCCAAGAAAACAGAGCTGAGATGCCACTTTCCATACAGTACACGTGTGTGTGTTAGTTGTTCAGTCATGTCCACCTCTTTATGACCCCATGGACTATAGCCTGCCAGGCTCCTCTGTCCATGAAATTCTTCAGGCAAGAATACTGTAGTGGGCAGCCATTTCCTTCTCCAGGGGATATTCCCAACTCAATAGAACATGGGTCTCCTGCATTTCTGGCCCCCATCAAGCTCCTCTGTCCAGGAGATTCCCCAGGCAAGAATGCCAGAGTGGGTTGCCATTCCCTTCTACAGGGGATCTTCCCAACCCAGGGACCAAACCTGGGTCTCCTGCATTGCATGCAGATTCTTTATCGTCTGAGCCACAGGGAAGCCCCAAGGGTCATCAAAATTGATCTCATGCATATGTCTTTTTGAATTATGGCTTTCTTAGAGTATATGCTTAGGAATGGTATTGCTGGCTTATATGCTAATTCTATTTTTAGTTTTTAAGGAGCCACCATACTGTTCTCCATAGTGGTTAGTTTAAATTTGATGTGTAGCACAGGGAGGTCAGCTTGGTGTTCTGTGGTGACCTAAATGGGTGGGTTGGAGGGACAGGAAGTACAAAGTGGAGGGAATAAACACACACATGTGTCTGATTTGCTTTGTTGTACAGCAGAAACGACTACAACATTGTAAAGTAAATATATCCCAATAAAAAATTAATTAAAAAGCTGATTCTGTGTATATTGAATCAATAACAAAAAACTAAAAAGTAAAAGGATGCTCAGAACTATGAACAACAAATAACCACGAATCGGATACTAGTTGAAATGTACTGATTCCTTATAAGATGCAAACTATCAGAACTCACACAAAGAAAACATATCATTCAAATAGGTTTATATCTATTCAATAAATTGAATCAAGAATTTATTAATATAACCCTCTAAGTAAGTAGAAATGCAGGAGATTTTCAGGTAAGGGATAAACATGCGGGAAAATCCTGAAATGGAAGTTAACAGAGCATGAACAGGAAAGATGTCAAGCGCTGTCTGATTAGAACAGAGGGTACATATAAGGAAGTCCTCTCTTTGCTAACAGATGCCAGTAAGCTGTTTCCTCCCCACTGAGCTCTGGAATTATAGACCAGGGGTCTCTCTCATGGGCACTTGACACTTGCCAGCATGAGGAGTTACCCAATAGAACCAGCTTTGGTTGATTGCCAGCTTCTTGGCAGTCTGACAAAAGAAAGAGAGAAGGAAGCTGCTTGTTCACAAACTGTGACATCTGAGCTTCAGTCAGATACTATGAATTGGTAGAAATACAAAGCTGTCAGCTGTTACAAAGGAAAGCCCATTGAATGGCTTTGGCACTTTGATATAGGATTCAAAACAAAGGATCATTGTGAGGCTGACATGATTTAGAGCTGATTCTGAATTCAAACTGGGGTGCCTAGGGGATGTTTGCAAGCACGCGTGTCTTTGCTTCACCTTACAAATTAGTTATAATCCCAAATTTAGTGCCATGTGATTTTTTAACTTTTAATTTTATTTTTGTTGATGTTTTAGATTAATGGATTCTGTGGCAATTTTTTCTCACTAGTAAAGCAAAAGTCAATATTTGAGCTATCTTAGCACAAAAAGTGTGTGTGCATGTTGTGTATGTGTATGTGTATTGGGAGGATGTATGTATTTAAGGGTTATGGGGGCGTTATTTTTTTTTACACTTATTGGCAACTCTGTGCCAATTTGGTATTTTAAGTTTTATTTATTTATTTTTGGATTTGCTGGGTCTTGGTTGCTGCACCAAGCTTTCTCCAGTTGCAGTGAGTGGGGGATACCTTCTACTTGCAGTGTGCAAGCTTCTTATTGTGGTGACTTCTCTTGTTGCAGAGCACAGGCTCTAGAATATATGGGCTCAGTAGCTGTGGCATAAGTGCTTCGTTGCCCAATGGCATGTGAGATCTTTCTGGACCAGGGATCAAGCCCACATTCTGTGCTGACATTGGCAGGCACACTGTTAACCACTGGACCAATGAGGAAGCTCCAAGGGGGTGTGTGTTTTTTTTTTTTTAAGCTCTCTTTGCCAAGTGGCTTCTCAGATTCATGGATGTGAGTGAAGTTGACACAGAGAGATGAAAAAAATTATCAGAGTAGGAATTTTTATTTTTTAGCATGACCTCACTTCACTTTCACTTTTCACCTTCATGCGTTGGGGAAGGAAATGGCAACCCACGGGGTCGCACAGAGTCGGACACGACTGAAGTGACTTAGCAGCAGCAGCATGCTCAATTTTGAGAAATTCTAGAACATTTCATGGTAGGCAGAATTCCAAGGATTGTTCTCTCTCCCCCAAAGATTCTCATTCCCTAGAGATTCAAACATAAATATAGATATTGTGGTGAAAGGACCTTGTAATTTAAGGTGCAAATCAGTTGACGTTAAATTTTGGAGATCATTCAGGTGAGTTTAATCAAATTACATGCTTCTTCTAAAAGGCAAAAGAAGGGATTGGGAGGACGGTTCATGAGAGAGAGTATTTCTATATATATATATATACACAAACATACATATACATACACACACACACACACACACACACACTTATGACTTATTTGCATTGCTGTGTGGCAGCAACCAACACAACAGTGTAATGTAATTATCCTCCAATTAGAATTTTTTAAAAAGTCAGAAGAAGACCGCAGAAGGGGGTTTAGGACATCACAGAGATTTGAAGCACAAGTCCTCAAGGTGCTATTGCTGCTCTACAGATGGAGGCATCAATGCAGAGGCCTCTAGGAGCAGAGACAGACCTCCTGCAGCCAGCAAAGAAATGGGATCTCAGTTTTGCAGTCACATAGAAAGGCATTCTGTCAGTCACCTGCCTGAGTTTGGAAATAGGTTCTCCAGTTCTCCAGATAAGTTCTTAACCTGGTTAACACATTGATTCCAGCTTTGTGCTACCTAAGCAGAGACCAGTTGAGCTCACTTGGACCTCTGACCCACAGAAGCAGATCACAGGTATGGTTTCAAGCTGCTAAATTTATGGTAATTTAATATGCAGTGATAGAAAATGAATATAATTTCATGTTCATGCATAATTCTGGATAATTTGTATATATTCAAGTAGGTATCCTATAGAAGGTGCCCAACAAATAGAAGCTATAATTACTATTGTTATATTCTGAAGATAATTAGAATTCCACTTTCATGTCTCTTAGTTGATGGAACTCTAATAAGCTCTTTTTTAAATTGAAGTATAGTTGATTTACAGTGTTGAGTTAGTTTCAGGTATAAATCAAGTGATTCAGTTATACATATATAAATCTATTTTTTTCAGATTATTTTCTCTTAAAGGTTATTACAAAATATTGAGCACAGGTCCCTGTACTATACAGTAGGTTCTTGTTGGTTAGCTATTATATATCTATATCTAGTAGTGTGCATATATTAATTTTAAACTCCTAATTTGTACCTCTGCCCTCTTTCCCCTTTGGTAACCTCAAGTTTGTTTTCTATGCCTGTAAGTCTCTTTCTGTTTGGTGAATAAGCTCATTTGCATCATTTTTTTTTAAGATTCTACATATAAGTGATAGGTATGGTATTTGACTTTCTCTTTCTGGCTTATTTCCCTTAGTATGACAATCTCTAGGTCCATCCATGTTGCTGCAAATGACACTGTAAATTCTCTGCTCGCATAGGAATGCAATGCAGTTCTGTTGGATGAATACAATTTCCTCCTTAGTATTATTCTTTCCATGCCAAATTCATGGAAACCCAGGTTAATCTCAATATTCATTCATAGATGGGACAGTCTCATCTGGAAATTCTTTCAGGTCAGCCCCTCATGCTTCCCATTAGCTACAAATAGCATAAACAGTTTTGTTCAATGCAGTATAACTAATGCCTAGATAATGTCTATCTTGAAGTAGTGTTCAGTGAATTCCTTGTTCAATAAGAAAACTGACACAAAGTTTGTGTTTGTGAAAACCTGGGAAGTTCCCATGTACCATTAGACAAGGTTATTCTGTGTAAAAAATAACCGCAGAAGCTAATGGACATAACAAGGAAGAGGTGGTTTTAGGCTTCTTTCTCACTATGGGTCAGCCCTTATGTCTCCTCACTGCAGCCGGGATGACAGAGCAATCACATTTTTGTTGCATGACCAGCAAAAGGAAAGAATTTTGGAAAGACTGTGCATTCAGGCTACCAATTAAGTGCTCAGGCTAAGAAGTAACACCTCTCAATTCTGCTCATGAATCCTTGCCAGAAGTGGTCATATGGACACATTCAACTACAAGAAGCCAGAAAATTTAGTTAGACCCAAGTGCTGGACATATTTGGTGGCCATCATTCATAATTAGAACTGAACTAATCGCTCAGTTGGTAAAGAGTCCTCCTGCAATGCAGGAGACCCTGGTTCAATTTCTGGGTCGGGAAGATCCCCTGGAGAAAGGATAGGCTACCCTCTTCAGTATTCATGATTATCGTACCCTTTACAAGGAGCATGAAATCAAACACAATTTGCTTGTTATAGGAATGAAATCTAAGTACAGGATGGATGAATCTGATCATAGCATATTTTCTGACTCTCAGATTGCTATCTCAGCTCTATCCCCGTTGGGCTCACATCTAGATCTATGCCTATGATGATAACAATAGGGAATGGAAACAAAATTTAATGATCCTTTTACAAAAAGCAAAACATATATCTGCCCTTGCCAGTGGTATCCTTCCCCACCAAAGACGTGTACAGTTATGGTCTGGTGACTTAGTCATTCCCAGTGGCAAGGAATTCTTCTGCCAAGTTTATCTCGTTAACCAAATCCAACAAGTCTATAGGAGCAACACACTTTAGAATCAATTTTCTTTTCCTTTCAGAGCACATCCAGATAGAGTGATGCCTAAATATCCAGCTGGATATTTTATTCCAGACATGATGTGCTCGTGAACACTTGTGAACTGGTGACTGCAGTGTGACTTTTCACCACTGGAAACTCGGGACACATCAACTGTGAGTTTTCATTCAGTCAATATTTATGCATCTCTGTGAAATTTGTAACAATTTAATTAAATTTAGCAAAAAAAAAAAAAAATGGATTGCGTTTGCTATTCGCTAAGCACTATGATTGTAAGTATCATATATAAAAGCCAGAAAATAATTTTCAAACAAAGAGGTCAGAAATGATGTTGTCTAAAAGCAAAATCACTGCAGATGCTGATTGCAGCCAGGAAATTAAAAGATGCTTACTCCTTGGAAGGAAAGTTATAACGAACCTTGATAATATATTAAAAAGCAGAGACATTACTTTGCCAACAAAGGTCCGTCTAGTCAAGGCTGTGGTTTTTCCAGTGGTTATGTATGGATGTGAGAGTTGGACTGTGAAGAAAGCTGATCGCCGAAGAATTGATGCTTTTGAACTGTGGTGTTGGAGAAGACTCTTGAGAGTCCCTTGGACTGCAAGGAGATCCAACCAGTCCATTCTAAGGGAGATCGATCCTGGGTGTTCATTGGAAGGACTGATGCTAAAGCTGAAACTGCAATACTTTGGCCACCTCATGCGACGAGTTGACTCACTGGAAAAGACTGATGCTGGGAAAGGTTGGGGGCAAGAGGAGAAGGGGACGACAGAGAATGAGATGGCTGGATGGCATCACCGACTCTGTGGACATGAGTTGAGTGAACTCCGGGAGTTGGTGATGGACAGGGAGACCTGGCATGCTGTGATTCATGGGGTCACGGAGAGTCGGACACGACTGAGCGACTGAACTGAACTGAACTGAACTGAAAAGCTATTCGTATGTTGCTTTGTTCATCAAAGAAGGGAAAAGTGATATCTGCCTGGGGACATCTGGAAACATTTTCTGCACAAATCAATTTCAGAGACTTCTGGAGCATAGGAAGGAAGATCAGACGTTCTACGTGCAGGCTGGGGTTGCAAAGATTTGGAGATGACTAAGCATGGAAAAACAGTGGAAACAGTGTCAGACTTTGTTTTTTTGGGCTCCAAAATCACTGCAGATGCTGATTGCAGCCATGAAATTAAAAGACGCTTGCTCCTTGGAAGGAAAGTTATGACCAACCTTGATAGTATATTAGAAAGCAGAGACATTACTTTGCCAACCAAGGTCCGTCTAGTCAAGGCAATGGTTTTTCCCGTGGTCATGTATGGATGTGAGAGTTGGACTGTGAAGAAAGCTGATCGCCGAAGAATCGATGCTTTTGAACTGTGGTGTTGGAGAAGACTCTTGAGAGTCCCTTGGACTGCAAGGAGATCCAACCAGTCCATTCTAAGGGAGATCGATCCTGGGTGTTCATTGGAAGGACTGATGCTAAAGCTGAAACTGCAATACTTTGGCCACCTCATGCGACGAGTTGACTCACTGGAAAAGACTGATGCTGGGAAAGGTTGGGGGCAAGAGGAGAAGGGGACGACAGAGAATGAGATGGCTGGATGGCATCACCGACTCTGTGGACATGAGTTTGAGTGAACTCCGGGAGTTGGTGATGGACAGGGAGACCTGGCATGCTGTGATTCATGGGGTCACGGAGAGTCGGACATGACTGAGCGACTGAACTGAACTGAACTGAACTGAAAAGCTATTCGTATGTTGCTTTGTTCATCAAAGAAGGGAAAAGTGATATCTGCCTGGGGATATCTGGAAACATTTTCTGCACAAATCAATTTCAGAGACTTCTGGAGCATAGGAAGGAAGATCAGACGTTCTACGTGCAGGCTGGGGTTGCAAAGATTTGGAGATGACTAAGCATGGAAAAACAGTGGAAACAGTGTCAGATTTTATTTTTTTGGGCTCCAAAATCACTGCAGATGCTCATTGCAGCCATGAAATTAAAAGACGCTTGCTCCTTGGAAGGAAAGTTATGACCAACCTTGATAGTATATTAGAAAGCAGAGACATTACTTTGCCAACCAAGGTCCGTCTAGTCAAGGCAATGGTTTTTCCCGTGGTCATGTATGGATGTGAGAGTTGGACTGTGAAGAAAGCTGATCGCCGAAGAATCGATGCTTTTGAACTGTGGTGTTGGAGAAGACTCTTGAGAGTCCCTTATACTGCAAGGAGATCCAACCAGTCCATTCTAAAGGAGATCAATCCTGGATGTTCATTGGAGGGACTGATGATAAAACTGAAACTCCAATACTTTGGCCACCTCATGCGACGAGTTGACTCACTGGAAAAGACTCTGATGCTGGGAAAGGTTGGGGGCGGGAGGAGAAGGGGACGACGGAGAATGAGATGGCTGGATGGCATCACCGACTCTGTGGACATGAGTTTGAGTGTACTCCGGGAGTTGGTGATGGACAGGGAGGCCTGGCGTGCTGTGATTCATGGGGTCGCGGAGAGTCGGACACGACTGAGCGACTGAACTGAACTGAACTGAAGCATGCACACATGCAGTAACATGGATGAACCTAGAGATTCTCATACCAAGTGAAGTAAGTCAGAAACAGACAAATAAATACCATATGATATCACTTACTTGTGGAATCCTAAATATGACATAAGTGAACTTATCTATGAAACAGAAACAGACTCATAGATACAGAAAACAGACTTGTGATTGTCAAGGGGGAAAAGGGGATGGGGAAGAATGAATTGGAAGTTTGGGGTTAACAGATGCAAACAAATATATATGGAATGGATAAACAACAAAATTCTACTGTATAGCACAGGGAACTATAGTCAGTACCCTGTGATATGAAAAAGAATGTGTGTGTGTATACATACATATATGTAGAGCTGAATCACTTTACTGTATAGCAAAATTGAAGACATAATAAATCAACTATACTTCAGTAAAATACTTTTAATGAAAAAAACTTAGAAAGATGACATTTTGTTCAAGATATTGGTAGGTAATAGATTTATATCTACCTACAAAGTTTGAGGAAATGGGTAAACTACTTAGTGTCTATGTGAACTCCATCAACCTGAATATTACATTAATAAGAATTAATAGACCTTCCCCCAAAATACTTCACCCCATGTTTGCTTCTAATTTAACTCATATAATTTACACTTATAGCCAACATCATCCACAATACTTATTTGACATCTCCTTTGTATGATACTGTTTTGTGTACATAGAGATACATTAGTTATGGTTCTCATGCTAAATCATTTCATTTAATTTTTAAAATATCCTTCACAATTGCTTACTTACTTGATTTCTATGTCTCCCCTGTGAGTTTCATATTAGTGGAAATATATTTTTTATCCTCTAACAAATGAGGAACTAACAATCTCCCTGAACACTGGCTACAGGTAGATAGGAAACAGGGTAGCTAGATTGCTTCTCAGCTCACATTGTAACCTTAGGCAATTTATTTAATTTTCTTAGGCTCAGTGTATTTCATCTCTTTAAAAAATGTGTGCATCATAAGCTCATTGGGAATATTCAATGAAATAATGTATGTCAAGCACTTAGCACAATTCCTGGCACATATAAAACTTTAAAAAATGGAATATCAACAGCATTGCCCTGACCTGCATAAAATATTTCTGAGAGACGGAATTTACTTTTTACTTCATCCCATTCAAGAGTCCTTTTCATCATCTGATCTTTTAATCATATTGGTATAAATGGCTGATGTAAAGGAAAATAAACTATCTTAAACATAAGATCTTCGTAAACTAATTATTTGTCCTTCGTGTTGGTCTGAGGATGTGACTGGAGACATCATGGTTCAGCAGAAGCTTCTGGACTCTTCTACAATCAGTTCAACACACAAACAAACTTTTGTGGGTCTTGTAATAGGCTTGGGCTCCTATGTGGCACCAGTGGTAAAGAACACACCTGCCAATGAAGGAGATGTGAAAAACACAGGTTCAGTCCCTGGCTTGGGAAGATTCCCTGGAGGATAGTATTGCAACACACTCCAGTATTCTTGCCTGGAGAATCCCATGGACAGAGGAGTCTGGTGGGCTACAGTCCATAAGGTTGCACAGAGTCAGACACAACTAAAGCAACTTAGCATGCGCGCACACGCACACACATACACACACACTACTAGTGCCACCTGGGAAGCTCCAATAGGTTTGCTGACTAAAAAGCTAAAGGTCTATTAACTGGAGTAATTATAATCAGTATCAGGGGTAATGAAGAACCAATGAGGTACTTAGCCTGTGTTCTCTTTTATCATTTCATCACAACTAAAGCATAGAAGAGTCTACAATAACTCTAAATACACTTAAAGTCCGAACACCAAATTATTTAACACTGCCATCAAAACAAAACCCTAAAGTCCATGTTGTTTCCTTAATTGCATTTCCAATCCACCAGAGCATGTGCTAGTCAATCCTTTCTAGTCACCATCACTATCAAACATCCTTCAAATTCTTACTATTGTGTAGTAAATGAAATTTTAAAAACTAACAATTACTGGGTCTCAACAGTGTGTGTAGACCCCAGGGCAAGGTATCTTCACACTTAATATCTACTGATTTAAAAAAAAAAACTGCTTCTTAAGGGGACTTTCATTAATCCCATTTTAAAGATGAGGAAACTAAGCCTTTGAAAAAGAAGATACTTACCTATTATAATCACACATAAGAGCACAAAGACATGGTTTTGGCCTTGGAAAAAATCTTGTCTGGAGACTGTAAGAAATATTGTAAGAGTATTTAAAGGTGATCAGCTCAGGGGAAGAATAGATTCAATGTCAAGAAGGCCAGCTTTCAAGGTATACTGTCCACAATCACAGAATAATTGGGAGCCTACCCATCTTCACTACTTCAACCTTCACCCCACCTCTCTATTCTTGGAAAAAGCTTGCCTGGACCAGGAGGGAAGGCCATTCAGTCTCCATCCTTTTTAAGCAGTGAGGGTCTGCTCTCTCAGTGGTCCTCTCCAAAGCCTCTACAGGTCCCCACTTACATAGCTTTCTTCCATCTCCCTCTCGCCTTTGTGTTCCTTGTTCACTAAGTGGTATTTACTCGCTAGACTGCAGCTGTAACATTCTTTTAAAAACCTCCTGCTGAAAAGTGTAAAATCCATCCTCTCAGCCTGTGACTTGCAAAATGAAGTATAAGTTGCCTGCCTAGCCTTCAACCTCAACTGCCTCTCATCACTCCTTGACCCCGCCGTTCATTGTGGCAACAGAAATGCCACTTATCCCATGCCTTTTCTAGAAACTAAACAATTGTTACTGTCCCTCTGCTCAGAAGCAACTTTGTCATCTAGCCGTGGCCTCTGCACGCCCCTTACCAAACACTTGGATCTGACATCACCTGCCCCAGCAAATTTTTCTCTGACATAAGTTTGTGGTGTTAAATGCTCTTCTTATGTGTCTGTAGAAAATGCTAGGATTATCTTCCAGAAATACTGACATCAGTTTTCAATGGCCTATTTATATGTATCTCTCTCTTCCTATATTCTGAATTCCTTGACAAGAGGAATTATACTTATTATGGTAGCAAATACTGCTAGTCATGTTTAGCTCAGTGTTTGTGAAATGATTTAGAGTTTTCCATAGATGACTAGGATTTATGTAAATTGAGATACTTCCTTTATATTTATTTGGAAAAAAATATCTTTCACTTGTGTGAAATCATAGTAATAATAATACTATTTATTATTTAGCAATGATGAGAAATTTTCTTTTTGAAAACGTATTAAGTTAATTTGAAAAAAAAAAGAGGAGAAATAAGTAAAAATTAGTGCAAATGTTAAAAAGTGTGAAAATGGTACGGTCAGTCACTTCAGTTGCTCAGTTGCGTGTTACTCTTTGTGACCCCATGGACTGCAGCACGCCAGGCTTCCCTGACCATCACCAATCCCTCAGCTTACTGAAACTCATGTCCATTGAATCAGTGATGCCATCCAACCATCTCATCCTCTGTAGTCCCCTTCTCCTCCCTCCTTCAATCTTTCCCAACATCAAGGTGTTTTCAAATGAAAAGATCAGTTTTTGGCCTCAGGTTGCCAAAACATTGGAGTTTCAGCTTCAGCATCAGTCCTTCCAGTGAATATTCAGGACTGATCTCCTTTAGGATGGACTGGTTTGATCTCCTTGCAGTGCAAGGGACTCTCAAGAGTCTTCTCCAACACCACAGTTCAAAAGCATCAATTCTTTGGCGATCAGCTTCCTTCACAGTCCAACTCTCACATCCATACATGACCACGGGAAAAACCATTGCCTTGACTAGACGGACCTTGGTTGGCAAAGTAATGTCTCTGCTTTTTAATATGCTATCTAGATTGGTCATAGATTTCCTTCCAAGAAGCAAGCATCTTTTAATTTCATAACTGCAGTCACCATCTGCAGTGATTTTGGAAACAAAGTCTCTCACTGTTTCCATTGTTTCCCCATCTATTTGCCATGAAGAGATGGGATGGATGCCATGATCTTAGTTTTCTGGATGTTGAGTTTTAAGCCAACTTTTTCACTCTCCTCTTTAACTTTCATGAAGAGGCTCTTTAGTTCTTTTTCACTTTCTGCCATAAGGGTGGTGCTATCTGAATACCTAATGTTATTATTTTTCCCATCAATCTTGATTCCAGGTTGTGCTTCATCCAGCCCAGCATTTGGCATGTACTCTGAGTACTGGAAAAGGTCAGTCTTCATTCCAATCCCAAAGAAAGGCAATGCCAAAGAATGCTCAAACTACCGCACAATTGCACTCATCTCACAAGCTAGTAGGAGAAGGCAATGGCAAGCCACTTCAGTACTCTTGCCTGGAGGATCCCATGGATGGGGGAGCCTGGTGGGATGCAGTCCGTGGGGTCGCTATGGGTCGGACACGACTGAGCCACTTCACTTTCACTTTTCACTTTCACACATTGGAGAAGGAAATGGCAACCCACTCCAGTGTTCTTGCCTGGAGAATCCCAGGGACGGGGGAGCCTGGTGGGCTTCTGTCTATGGGGTCACACAAAGTCGGACACGACTGAAGTGACGCAGGAGCAGCAGCACAAGCTAGTAAAGTCATGCTCAAAATTCTCCAAGCCAGGCTTCAGCAGTATGTAAACCGTGAACTCCCAGATGTTCAAGCAGGTTTTAGAAAAGGCAGAGGCACCAGAGATCAAATTGCCAACATCTGCTGGATCATGGAGAAAGCAAGAGAGTTTCAGAAAAACATCTATTTCTGCTTCATTGACTATGCCAAAGCCTTTGACTGTGTAGATCACAATAAACTGTGGAACATTCTGAAAGAGATGGGAATCCCAGACCACCTGACCTGCCTCTTGAGAAACCTGTATGCAGGTCAGGAAGCAACAGTCAGAACTGGACATGGAACAACAGACTGGTTCCAAATAGGAAAAGGTGTATGTCAAGGTTGTATATTGTCACCTTGTTTATTTAACTTATATGCAGAGTACATCATGAGGAACGCTGGGCTGAAGAAGCACAAGCTGGAATCAAGATTGCTGTGAGAAATATCAATAACCTCAGATATGCAGATGACACTACCCTTATGGCAGAAAGTGAAGAGGAACTCAAAAGCCTCTTGATGAAAGTGAAAGAGGAGAGTGAAAAAGTTGGCTTGAAGCTCAACATTCAGAAAACAAAGATCATGGCATCTGGTCCCATCACTTCATGGGAAACAGATGGACAGACAGTGGAAACAGTGTCAGACTTTATTTTTTTGGGCTCCAAAATCACTGTAGATGCTGATTGCAGCCGTGAAATTAAAAGACGCTTTCTCCTTGGAAGGAAAGTTATGACCAACCTTGATAGTATATTAAAAAGCAGAGAGGAAGTGGTAACCGTCAATCACGAGGGGGAGACTCCAAACACTGAGCCTTGAGCTGGAGCGCAGCGTTTACCGGCGGGGCGGCCGGTTTTGTGAATGAAGCAATGGCTACAGACTCCCCTTTTAGTAAAAAAAAAAAAAAAAAAGCAGAGACATTACTTTGCCAACCAAGGTCCGTCTAGTCAAGGCAATGGTTTTTCCCGTGGTCATGTATGGATGTGAGAGTTGGACTGTGAAGGAAGCTGATTGCCAAAGAATTGATGCTTTTGAACTGTGGTGTTGGAGAAGACTCTTGAGAGTCCCTTATACTGCAAGGAGATCCAACCAGTCCATTCTAAAGGAGATCAATCCTGCATGTTCATTGGAGGGACTGATGCTAAAGCTGAAACTGCAATACTTTGGCCACCTCATGCGACGAGTTGACTCACTGGAAAAGACTCTGATGCTGGGAAAGTTTGGGGGCGGGAGGACAAGGGCACGACGGAGAATGAGATGGCTGGATGGCATCACCAACTCTGTGGACATGAGTTTGAGTGTACTCCGGGAGTTGGTGATGGACAGGGAGGCCTGGCGTGTTGTGATTCATGGGGTCGTGGAGAGTCGGACACGACTGAGCGACTGAACTGAACTGAACTGAACTGACTCTGAGTATAAATTAAATAAGCAGGGTAACCATATACAACCTTGACATACTCCTTTCCTGATTTGGAATCAGTCTGTTTTTCCATGTCCAGTTCTAAGTGTTGCTTCTTAACCTGTGTACAGATTTCTTAGAAGGTAGATCAGGTGGTCTGGTATTTCCATCTCCTTAAGAATTTTCCACAGTTTGTTGTGATCCACACATTCAAAGGCTTCAACGTAGTCAAAAAACCAGAAGCAGAAGAGAATGGTACAGTACTGGCCAAAATGTGGGAGGCCCTGACTTACCATGGCTTTTTTTTTTTGGAAGTTTGAAAATTCTTTATATTTCCAGATGTTGAGACAATATTGTTGAGAGTTGAGGTTACCTCTAATGGCAAAACCAGAGCCAGCTACTAGGCAGCCAGAATGCTATAGTAATTGAATGCATAGCCATTTCTCATTTAGCACAATCTTTGTTCTCCTCCTCAAGAAGCTATAGACATCTCTTTAGTTTGATTATCTGTCATCTGAACGAAGCTCCATCTACAACTGTCATGTCTTCTGAAGTTCCTTCAGTTGTTGCTTCTATATTTGAAACGCCATACATGGAGTCAGTTCTGATCAGCTGTCCATTTTTGCAACAGCATATTCACTCATAGAGTGCTCTCATTTTAGCCTGACAACTGCATGGATTTCTTGATTTTGAGGGGCTGGAGGAAGTGTTTCTAAATCCAGAAAATTTAGTGGTCTTTCATTTAGCATAAGCACATGAGATGGTGTTTTCAGTGCCAGAGGTTAAAGGGATTTTACTGCATAAGGGCAAGATCTACTGGTCTTGAAAATGGAATATTTTCATTATTTCAAGCTACCACAATTCTCTCTGGAACCTGCATAATCACACTAGCATTTGAAACTCCTTCTTGGAATCCTTGTTACAGGTAAGCATTTGGTTGTGCTACCTTTAATTTTTCCAGACCCTTATTCGCTAACACTTTTGGTGTATTCCATTTTAGACTGAATTTGACTAATTTCAGCCATCTCAGAAGCAATGGGAGAAGGAAAGGCTGCCTTAATTACTAAATGTGTACCAACTACTGCTTGCTTTTTGGCATTATTTGCTTCTGTGCCTCATATTAAATCCTTTAACTTACTTCAATATGCATGTCTCCATTTAGAGTGACTTGTGTGCCCCTGGGCTCTGGAGGGTCCTGGGGAAGGGCCACCACCCACCAGCTCCTGGGGAGCTTGGGTGGGTGGTCTCAAAGGCTGTTGGCCAAGTGCACAGAGGCACCTGGGCAAACCTTACCCTGGCTTCTTAACACAGACCTCTTGTAGGGTCAATAAGAGAGATATCTTGGAGCAAAGAGCCCTTTGGAAATCTATAACATCCTGTTTTAAGAGGTTAGTTTTGCCCTGAAACTACCTGCTTCCAGGACAGATATCTGGAGGGTTACAACCAAAGAAATTTTAAATTAGATTTGAGCCCTGGTTCTACTGCTGGGCTTCCTGGGTAACTCACCTGATAAAGAATATGCCTGCATTGAGGGAGACCTGGGTTTGATCCTTGAGTCGAAAAGATCCTTTAGAGAAGCAAAAGGCTACCCAACCCAGTATTCTGGCCCGGAGAATTCCATGGACTGTATAGTCTGTGGGGTTGCAAAGAGTTGAACATGACTGAGTGACTTTCACTTTCTGCTGCTGGAAGAGGAAATTATGGCTGCTGATATGGGGCCTGTTCACCTGGTTATCTGAGTCACATATCAGAACATCACATTCCCTTTCACATGCTTTGTGGCCTAGATTTCAGAAGATGTACATGGGTACAAGGCAACTGTT
This sequence comes from Moschus berezovskii, assembly GCF_049115385.1. NCBI lineage: Eukaryota > Metazoa > Chordata > Mammalia > Artiodactyla > Moschidae > Moschus > Moschus berezovskii. The sequence goes on from NC_142461.1 coordinate 62,222,597, forward strand.
CTCAAGTCAGACAACCATATCATATTTAGGGACCTGCAAAATCTCAGAACAAAATTTGGCTGACGTTCTTCAGTTTCTTGTGAAGAAAATCTAAGGTATGGGAAGTCACTCAAAGACATCAAAGCCTTTGGGAGAAAAATCAAAGTCCAATCTGAGGCTCACAGAACTTCAAATCACATGTTCTTTAGCCTATGGGCACTGCAAGCCTGCATCCATTCTATGACTACCAAATCAAAGGTCAAGGCACAGGAGCAATATGCCCTCCCCTTGCATCCAAGAGCAATGCCATGGAAGTAGGTTCAAGTATAACCAACAGTCCTCCCTCTATGGAACTCCAGAAGAAGGTACATTATAGACCACTAAAGAGGAAGTGGTGTGGGGCAGAGAGTTGTGGACACACAGGACCACAAGTGAGCAGGACAAGACAATTTGCTCCTGAAAAAAAAAAAAAAAAACAAACTCTATAAGAGGGCAAGAGATGGTTTGTAAACCCTGTAACTCCACTGTAAGTCTTTTGAGAATTTCACTTGTCGACTTTTACTTACAAATGTGGAAAGCATTCCAAACAAATGAGCCCCTTAGTCCTAGAGATTTCTTTCCAGATCCTTCAAGTTCACCTCCCAGAGGCTTCCTCACCAGCCTACAAAATTCAGATGAGAATTCTGCATGAAGCATTCACCACCAGGCTTACTTGCACTGATGTAAGTGCTACAGCTACTCTTCGGAAAAACTAATGTCACAGAAATTGATACAATTCAATCATCCATGTCATAATTAACTTAGGTCTTCTTTATGGCCAATTCTAAAGAACTTTCCAGCTTTTTCATACACTCCATTTTTGAAACCAGATATAAAAGCGGCAATTAAGGAAAGAATCCATCCCATAATCAGTCATAGGTTCATTGCTTCAAATAGTTCCCCAACAGATTCCTGAGGGGCAACCCTACTCTGATGCCACATGTTACCTTTCTGTCCCCCTCCAACCTTGGACTGCAAGGAGATCTAACCAGTCCATTCTAAAAGAGATCAATTCTGGGTGTTCATTGGAAGGACTGATGCTAAAGCTGAAACTCCAATACTTTGGCCACCTCATGCGACGAGTTGACTCACTGGAAAAGACTCTGATGCTGGGAGGGATTGGGGGTGGGAAGAGACGGGGACGACAGAAAATGAGATGGATGGATGGTATCACCGACTCGATGGACATGAGTTTGAGTGAACTCCGGGAGTTGGTGATGGACAGGGAGGCCTGGTGTGCTGTGATTCATGGGGTCGCAAAGAGTCAGACACGACTGAGCCACTGAACTGTACTGAACCAGCAAATTTCTTGCTGAGTGCTTTCAGTGGCTCAGCACACATCTCTAGACTGCAGGTCTGTCTGTAACCCAACCAAAATGCCATAGATGATCTTGGGAGAGAAAATGAACATCCTGGTTCACTGGATTCTGTCTTAAAAAATAATAATTAGCTGTGCCAATCTTAGTTGCAGCATGCAGGATCTTCAATCTTCATTGTGGCATGTGAAACCTTTAGCTGTCGCATGTGGGATCTAGATCCTGGACCAGGGATTGAACCTGGGCCACCAGAGTTGGGAGCATGGAGTTTTAGCCACTGGACCACCGTGGAATTCCCTCACTGGACTCCATTCTTGCCTTTAGGATAGTTTCCATAGCAAATTTTTTTTAATGTTATAATTCCTCCTACTCTTTCAGTGTCATTTTATGCAGTTGTCGGACAAGACAACTATTTTCCACATCTTTTAGGTGAAATCTGCTGAAGCATCTGATCATGCTCATCTTTCTCCTCTGATTTAGAATTTCCTATTTCCCCTCCACCTCTTTCCATTTTCATCGGATAACATACATGTGTTCTTAGAGGTTCAGTTCTGAACTTATTCTCTGAGGCCACTACCATGACCCACTTGGAGACAAAGTTGGCCAGAAAACTAACAATTTGTGATAGTACATTGTCATTATCTGTGGATGTCTGTTTCTCTTCCACTAGCAAGTGAACAGTTTGAATGAAGCAGTGATATGATCTTAACAAGTAGGGATTTGCAGCACCTGCCTGGTGGTAGATTATTGGTAAATGATTGGTCAATGGAAACAAACCTGTCCTAAACATTTATAACCTGTGATGGTGACCCAGAGACTTCTCCTAGACATGATTGAAATGTGCTTAAACTGCTGCTTTAGATTTGTGAAAATAACCCATAGGTGTCATATGAGCTGTAGGGAGGCAGTTATTGATTAAGTAGTGTGTGTGTGTGTGCTCAGTCCTGTCTGACTCTTTGTGACCCCATGGACTATAGCCCACCAGACTCCTCTGTCTTTGAAATTTTCTAGGCAAGAATACTGGAGTGGGGTGCCATTCCCTCCTGCAGGGATATCTGTCTTGATCACTCACTCTTATTTTCTCTGGACTAGAATTCATGGCCTGATTTCCCAACTCTAGGATTAAATATACTAATACATTCCTAGGCACACTGAGAATAAACCTTCGTGAAAGACAAACATTCAGAAGCATCTCTGGCTGGCAGACCAGCCCAGAGGAGCAAATGGACAAGGAACAGAAGTCATAGGGTCATTACACTGCTTCCCTTCCATGACAATTATGCAAATAAAGTTTTGATTAGCCTTCTCCTCCTTAAAATATATATATAACTGAACCATCTTGCCTTACACCCGAAACTGACACAACATTGTAAACCAACTAGACTTCCATTAAAAAAAAAAAAAAGTGGTTCTTTTTCTCCCTTTGTAATTAGAGGTAGGTTATCCTTTTCTTTCCAGAGGGACTGAAGTCATCTATCCTTCTTACTTTTGCAAATAATGCTATTCTGGCCAATATTTGCCCACAATCCATGGGGCCATTCTTTTTTATGACTTTTCAGTCTGGCAAAAAAGAGCCTAATTACACACCTGTGAGGCTTCCATGTTGGCTGTGTTGATCTGGCTGTGTTTTCAGCTTCCCAGGGTATCAGCTTTTGAGGAGCTTCCTGCTTTGGTGCTCAGGGCTGCTGGCCAATGAAAAGGGTCTTCCCCATGCCATAGAATACAGTCATTCACAGAGACCTGACAATTCAAACAAGACCTTTTCTTGGTATGCTTTTGTTTTTGTTTTTTCCTGTCAGTTTCAAATTTAAAATATCAAATTTGCCAGATATGCGATGCAGTTCAAATGAATCACTGGTAAAAAGGAGACATTTTAATAGGGTTATCACTAAAATGCCCAAAGTGATCTTTGAAGTTACAGCCTAGACAAGCCAAGTGGTTTAATTCTGTCCTGGCAAATCAATACCTTTGTATGAAATTTCTAACAGTCATCAGGACATCAAATGTTTGTTTATTCTAACTTGTTCCCTCTGTCAGTAACTGTCAAGCTTGGCAATGATTATATGCATAAATAAAAAACCAAGTTATTTGAATTCTGACAAATATGACAAAACGGCAGTATCTTCATTTTTATTAATAAAAAATCTATATATTTTAATTCACTACTGTAATATTAGCCCCAGAAACATGTCTAGAATGCATGTTATACTCTGAACAAATATTGGTTGAATTAATTATTTCATTTAACAGATAAGAAAACAAAGCTCCAGTTGAGCTATTTCAAATCCTAAAAGATGATGCTGTGAAAGTGTTGCACAAAATATGCCAGCAAATTTGGAAAACTCAGCAGTGGCCACAGGACTGGAAGAAAACAAACCTTCCATCAAGAAGACTGAAGGTTTTTCACCAGATCTTGATGGCTCCCAATACACAAATGCAAACAAGCGCACACATACACATATAGAGTAAAGTAAAGGGCCTGGCTCACTTTTATGGTTAGGTCAAAGCAGAGGAACTGACCTTACATCTCCATTGGTATCAATTCTATTCTGTTCAGTTCAGTTCAGTCACTCAGTCGTGTCCGACTCTCCGCGACCCCATGAATCACAGCACGCCAGGCCTCCCTGTCCATCACCAACTCCCAGAGTACACTCAAACTCATGTCCACAGAGTCGGTGATGCCATCCAGCCATCTCATTCTCCGTCATGCCCTTCTCCTAACCCCCCCAACCTTTCCCAGCATCAGAGTCTTTTCCAGTGAGTCATCTCGTCGCATGAGGTGGCCAAAGTATTGCAGTTTCAGCTTTAGCATCAGTCCCTCCAATGAACATGCAGGATCTCCTTTAGAATGGACTGGTTGGATCTCCTTGCAGTATAAGGGACTCTCAAGAGTCTTCTCCAACACCACAGTTCAAAAGCATCGATTCTTCGGCGATCAGCCTTCCTCACAGTCCAACTCTCACATCCATACATGACCACGGGAAAAACCATTGCCTTGACTAGACGGACCTTGGTTGGCAAAGTAATGTCTCTGCTTTTTAATATACTATCTAGGTTGGTCATAACCCTCCTTCCAAGGAATAAACGCCTTTTTATTTCATGGCTGCAATCAGCATCTGCAGTGATTCTATTCTGTATGTCCATTAATATAACTTGAGATGGGACATATATTTATGGCTACATCATTGATCATGTTCCAATCTGACCAGCAAAAACTTGTTTTAAAATCAAAGTGTTCCCAAAACTTGCTTTAAAATCAAAAATTTTCACCATCTACTTTTTAAATTTTGTAAATGTAAAGGATACAGACAAGTACCTAGAAAAACACTCTCTATGTCTCACTATCACAAAATGTTGGCAACACACTCTATTTCATACAATAATCTTTTTCTGAATTAAAATGTGTATGCTTGCATTCATCCTTTCTGAATTTCAAGAGTTTGCTTGTTCCCTTATTTCTAGCCTAGCGTGATATTTTGAATATTCTATCCAACAGAACTATTTATCTTCCTCTGTAATACATGTGAATTTGATAAGCTTGCATGATATGTCTTCGCTTGAGTTGTGTCTTAGATTATAGAACAACACAGAACCCTATGGAAGACCACTAGATCATTCTGTCCCATTAAAAAGTGAAATATGCCTTGGGCATTGTTCTTTTAATATCTATAACTCCATGTATTTGCATTATCAACCAGCCAGTGTTTCTCAATCATGTCCCCAAGACTATTTAGAATTATTGTCGAAAAACTGAGAAAATTGTTAAACTGTAAACAGAATTTTGTTTAATGTTTTCTTATGTATTTCCTTATTTTCATGACTCTCCCTGAACGATAGTCCTGGGTTGGTGTTATGTATTCTATATACAGAAGTGTATCCTCAGAAAATGTTCTCTTACCTCTGGACAAGCCTAGGTTTCACTGTCCATCAAATGAGTATAGTAATAATCATCAATATGAGGAGAAATCCCTCATGTTAACAGCCTAGAAATGAGCTCACAATATACTGCGCTCAATACATATCACCATTTTCTTGCCCTTTCCTTTGTTCTCATCACTTCCATGTTTCCCATAAATCCTTAATACCATTTTTGTCTCCAGGACCGTCACTTGATCCAGACATCATAATGATTAGTATTCAGAATTAAACCAAACTAAAAGAGACACTGCTTTTTGCCAAACCAATCCATCCTATGTTTCATAATTGTTTTATTTTTTAATTTATTGTTATTCAATGGCTAAGTCATGTCTGACTCATATTTTTTTAATTTAAGAAGAGTAAAATTAACTCTCCTTGGTGAACAGCTCTACGGGTTTTGATGTGTGCTCAGTTGTATGAAATGTTTTTGTGACATCCTGCTCTATAGCCCTGGAGAATGCAATGCAGTCTATGGGGTCGCTATGGGTCGGACACGACTGAGCGACTTCACTTTCACTTTTCACTTTCACACATTGGAGAAGGAAATGGCAGCCCACTCCAGTGTTCTTGCCTGGAGAATCCCAGGGACGGGGGAGCCTGGTGGGCTTCCGTCTATGGGGTCACACAGAGTCGGACACGACTGAAGTGTCTTAGCAGCAGCAGCAGCACTATAGCCCGCCAGGCTCCTCTGTCCATGATATTCTCCAGGCCAGAATATTGGAGTAGGTTGCCATTCAGTTCTCCAAGGAATCTTCCTTATGCAGGGATTGAACCCATGTCTTCTGTGACTCCTGGAGTGGCAGGTAGATTCTCTACCAATGACCCACCTGGGAAGTCCTTTGATAAATGCATAGAGTCATATATCTACCACCCCACACAAGATACAGATGCATTCCTCACCCCCAAACATTTTCCTCATGCTGTCCCTGTGATTAGAGACTCTCTGGACTTAAATTCTGGCAAACTCTGATGTGTTTTCTCTTCCCATAATTTTTCCTTATGGTAAATCCAAGTAAATCACGGTAATCCAAGTCTATGCCCCAACCAGTAATGCTGAAGAACCTGAAGTTGAATGGTTCTATGAAGACCTACAAGACCTTCTAGAACTAACACCCTAGAGATGTCCTTTTCATTTTAGGAGACTGGAATGCAAAAGTAGGAAGTAAAGAAACACTTGGAGTGATCGGCAAATTTGGCCTTGGAGTACAGAATGAAGCTGGTCAAAGGCTAACAGAGTTCTGCCAGAGAATGCACTGGTCATAGCAAACACCCTCTTCCAACAACAAAAGGGAAGACTCTACACATGGACATCACCAGATGGTCAACACCAAAATCACACTGATTATGTTATTTGCAGCCAAAGATGGAGAAGCTGTATAGAGTCAGCAAAAACAAGACAGGGAGCAGACTGTGGCTCAGACCATGAAATCCTTATTGCCAAATTCACACTTAAATTGAAGAAAGTAGGGAAAACCACTAGACCATTCAAGTATGACCTAAATCAATTACCTAACGATTATACCTTGGAAGTGAGAAATAGATTTAAGGGACTAGATGTGATAGACAAAGTACAAGAAGAACTATGGACAGAGATTTGTAACATTATACAGGAGACAGGGAGCAAGGCCATCCCCAAGAAAAAGAAATGCAATAAAGCAAAATGGCTGTCTTAGGTCTTACAAATAGCTGAGAAAAGAAGAGAAGTGAAAAGCAAAGGAGAAAAGGAAAGATACACCCATTTGAATGCAGAGTTCCAAAGAAGAGCAAGAAGAGATAAGAAAGCTTTCCTCAGTTATCAGTGCAAAGAAATAGAGGAAAACAATAGAATGGGAAAGACTAGAGATCTCTTCAAAAAAATTAGAGATACCAAGGGAACATTTCATGCACAGATGAGTTCAATAAAGGACAGAAATGGCAGGGCCTAACAGAAGCATAAAATTAAAAAGAGGTGGTAAGAATACACAGAAGAACTATATAAAAAAGATCTTCATGACCAAGATAATCACAATGGTTTGATCACTCACCTAGAGTCAGACATCCTGGAATGTGAAGTCAAGTGGGCCTTAGGAAGCATCACTACAACCTAAGCTAGTGGAAGTGATGGAATTCCAGTTGAGCTATTTCAAATCCTAAAAGATGATGCTGTGAAAGTGTTGCACAGAATATGCCAACAAATTTGGAAAACTCAGCAGTGGCCACAGGACTGGAAAAGATCAGTTTTCATTCCAATTCCTAAGAAAGGCAATGCCAAACAATGGAAAACTCAGCAGTGGCCACAGGACTGGAAAAGATCAGTTTTCATTCCAATTCCTAAGAAAGGCAATGCCAAACAATGCTCAAACTACCACACAATTGCACCCATCTCACACACTAGTAAAGTAAGGCTCAAAATTCTCCAAGTCAGGCTTCAACAATATGTGAACCATGAATTTCCAGATGTTCAAGCAGGTTTTAGAAAAGGCAGAGGAACCAGAGATCAAATTGCCAACATCCGCTGGATCATATTACTTACAATTAGAATAGAGAAAGCAAAAGATTCATTTGGACCCACACATAGATCAGGACAGAAAGGCTGTAAGTAACACAAAGGTGAAGTGACATGAAACTTAGCAATCTCTATGGATAGTTCAGTTCCAATCTAGCCAAAATATTCTCTAACATGTCAACCTAAACCTACATAAACGCTAAGTAACTCAAGCATGTATTCAATAGTGATTTCCTTAAGCTCTGTTTAAGACTTTACTTAATGCATCCAGTGATGTACGCTGCCATCTGATATATCAAGATACCACTCTAGATCACGGTAGCTTTGACAGCTAGATTTGCCAGTGCTTCGAAGTACTCCCACCTCTTCCCTTTAAGGCCACAATTACTTGATCCCCATCTCAGATGATATAAAACATCAAAGGCATTAAAAAAATGTCTTGACCCAGCACTGAGATGGAACAAACCCTCTAGAGGGGGAATGATGCAAAAAAAAAAAAAAATCTATCTTAAATATGGTAAATCATAAGATGCAAACCAAGACAATTATAATAGAAGAAGAATATCTCATTTACTTTTAACCCAAAGCACTCAGGTCCCTTTTGCTAACAGAGTCCTGGTAAGTGCAAGGAAGGATTATTTTCTTCTCACTGCTCCTTACTCACCCTTGAAAGAAGCCTTTTCAAAAAATTTTTTAACTTTCTATTTTATTTTGGAGTATTGTTCTTTAACCTATACACTGAGCATATCATGAGAAATGCCTGGCTGGATGAGTTACAAGCTGGAATCAAGACAGACATGTGCAACATCAAAAATCGCAGATATATGGGTGATACCACTCTAGTCGCGGAAAGCTAAGAGGAAATAGACTCTTGATGCGGGTGAAGAAGGAGAGTGAAAGAGCAATCTTAAAACTAAATATTAACAAAACTAAGATCGTGGGACCCGGCCCCATTACTTCATAGCAAATAGAAGGGGGAAATGTAGAAGCAACGACAGATTTCCTCTTCTTGGGCTCTAAAATCACTGCAAATGGTGGCTGTAGTCTCATGAAGTGAGAATGTGATGGCTTCTTGACAGGAAAGCTATGACAAACCTAGACAGTGTGTTGAAAACCAGAGACATTACTCTGCCAACAAAGTCCATATTGTCAAGGCTGTGGTCTTACCAGTAGTGACATATGATTGTGAAAGCTGGACTGTAAAGAAGGCAGAATGCCAAAGAATTGATGCCTTCAAACTGTGGTGTTGGAGAAGACTTTTGAAAGTCCCTTGGACAGCAAGGATATCAAGCCAGTCAATCTTAAGGGAAATCAGCCTTGACTACTCATTGGAATGACTGATGCTGAAGCTGAAGCTCCAGTATTTTGGTCATCTGATATGAACAGCCAACTGTCCCTGATGCTGGGAAAGATTGAGGGCAGAAGGAGAAGAGGGTGTCAGAGGATGAGATGGATGTTTGGCATCTCTGATGCAATAGACATGAACTTGGGCAAACTTTAGGAGATGATAAGGGACAGGGAGACTTAGCAGATAAACTCAAACATGACTGAGTGACTGAACAACAGCAATAAATAGCTGATTAACAATGTTGTGTCCGTGTAGAGCAAAGTGATTCTGTTATACATATAGGAAAATTATTCTTTTTCAATTTTTTTTCCCATTTAGGTTTTTACATAATACTGAGCAGAGCTCCCTATACTATATAGTAGGTCCTTGTAGTAGTCATTGTCATTAATATTGCATGAAACAAGGAAGAGATCATGGAAAATAGAGATTTATCCTGAAAGCTGCAGTATAAGCCATGAGATGGAGGGAGGCCCAGGGAAAGACTGGGCACATGAGGCTGTCAAGGGATTTCAGTGAATTCCATGACCATGTGACATGCCATGTCTTCAAATCAAACTTACCGACCCAGAATAAAACCCAGAAAAAGAAAACAAATTTTATGAGTAGACCCAGATAAATAAAACTGTTTCTAATAGACTGCATTGATCCTGGGTGTTCATTGGCAGGACTGATGCTAAAGCTGAAACTGCAATACTTTGGCCACCTCATGCGACGAGTTGACTCACTGGAAAAGACTCTGATGCTGGGAAAGGTTGGGGGCGGGAGGAGAAGGGGACGACAGAGAATGAGATGGCTGGATGGCATCACCGACTCTGTGGACATGAGTTTGAGTGAACTCCGGGAGTTGGTGATGGACAGGGAGGCCTGGCGTGCTGTGATTCATGGAGTCACGGAGAGTTGAACACGACTGAACGACTGAACTGAACTGAATAGACTGCACATGTTCTATTCATAATGGCAGGGACCATCACTTTTTCAATAAAGATATTTTGCATATACGCCCTTTCTGCAGAACATTCTCTTTCTGTAGCAATTTTCTCATTGCATTTTAGTCCTGAGACATTTGCTTGTTGAGCCTGAAATCTAAGCAGAATGAGGTCGTCTTAAAATACATGTGAATAAGACTGAGATCATTGACTTAGTAAATCATCTCATTTCTCTGTCCTGCCTGAAGCTGGACCCACAAAAACAAAGGTAGTTTATTAAGGTCCCCTTTTAAATTTCTGCCATATTTTATGTTTTATTGAAGTATAGTTGTTTTACAGTCTTGTGTTAATATCTGCTGTACAGCTAAGCAATTCAGCTATTTATAAACATTTTATTTATATTCTTTTCCATTATGGTTATCACAACAAACTATGGAAAATTCTTAAAGAGATGGGAATCCCAGACCACCTGACCTGCCTCCTGAGAAATCAGAATGCAGGTCAAGAAGAAATAGTTAGAACTGGCCATGGAACAACAGACTGGTTCCAAATCAGGAAAGGAGTACAGCAAGGCTGTATATTGTCACCCTGCTTATTTAACTTATATGCAGAGTACATCATGGGAAATGCCAGGATGAATGAAGCACAAGCTGGAATCAAGATTGCCAGGAAAAATATCAATAACCTCAGGTATGCAGATGACATCACCCTTACAGCAGAAAGTGAAGAAGAACTAAAGAGCCTCTTAATGAAAGTGAAAGAAGAGAATGAAAACGTTGACTTAAAACTCAACAGCCAGAAAAATAAGATCATGGCATCTGGTCCCATCACTTCATGGCAAATAGATGGGGAAATAATGGAAACAGTGAGAGATTTTACTTTTGGGGGGGCTCCTAAATCACTGCAGATGGTGACTGAAGTCATGAAATTTAAAGATGCTTTCTCCTTGGAAGAAAAGCTATGACCAACCTAGACAGCATATTAAAAAGTAGAGACATTACTTTGCCAACAAAGGTTCATCTACTCAAAGCTATTGCTTTTCCAGTGGTCATGTATGGATGTGAGAGTTGGACTACAAAGAAAGCTGAGTGACGAAGAATTGATGCTTTTGAACTGTGGTGTTGGAGAAGACTCTTGAGAGTCCCTTGGACTGCAAGGAGATCCAACCAGACCAACCTAAAGGAAATCAGTCCTGAATATTCACTGGAAGGACTGATGCTGAAGCTGAAACTCCAAAACTTTGGCCACCTGATGGGAAAAACTGACTCATTTGAAAGGACCCTGATGCTGGGAAAGATTGAAGGAAGGAGGAGAAGGGGATGACAGAGGATGAGATGGTTGGATGGCATCACTGACTCCATGGACATGAGTTTGAGTAAACTCTGAAAGTTGGTGATGGACAGGGAAGCCTGGTGTGCTGCAGTCCATGGGGTTGCAAAGATTTGTACACAACTGAGCGACTGAACTGAACTGAACTGATGGTTATCACGGTATATTGAATATAGTTCCCTCTACCATACAGTAGGGCCTTGTTATTTATTCTTTACATTATAGTTTGCATCTGCTAATCCCAAACTCCCTCTCCATCCCTTCCCCTCTTATCTCCCCCTTGGAAACCACAAATCTGTTCTTTATATATTTCTATTTTATTCATATCCCTTCCTCTTTCTAGTGACTTATATTTGCTTTTAATTAAAAACATAGGATTATCTAACTTTCAGGCATTGCTTTATAGGCCTTAGGCAGTAGTATCTCCTGGCTGCACCGCCCAGAGTTACCAAACTTATGATTATTTCCTAAATAATCATTAACTTTTGGCTCCTGGATATCTTGAATGCCCAAGAAAATCCAATGCTTCAGGCAATTGTAAAGAACATGCACATTATGATATACTAGATCATTCATTCAATCTGTACTTAATGAGTATTATGTATCAAAAGGACTTCCCATGTAGCTCAGTGGTAAAGAATCCCTCTGACAATGCAGCAGTCACCAGAGGTGCAGGTTTGAGTGCTGGATTGGGAAAATCCCCTAGAAGAGGAAATGGCAACCCACTCATGTATTCTTGCCTGGGAAATCCTATGGACAAAGGGGCCTGGTGCGCTACAGTCCATGGGGTCTCAAAGAGTCAGACATGACTGAGTGACTGAGCACACACATGTATCAGAAACTGGATGATGCAAGAGTGAGTAAATAGTGGGTTTAACTTGAAGATGACCATCCATCAGCACCCAGACCTCAGGGACCTGAATTTCTTGTGGCTCTACCTTCCTCTTGATATGACTTAGCTCAAAGGCTTTTCTTATATCCATTCACAGCAGGAGTCTAGCAGCTAAATTCCTAACATCCACTTTCAGTACAGCTTCCTTCAGCCCTTAATGTATTCATTATGCATATAGATTAATTTTGTTTCTGAGGATTTGGCTTTTATATGTTAGACACTCTGCTTGAAGATAGATCACACTTTTTCTATTTATTTCTTCCATACTGATCACCTTGTAGGTAACCATGTAATTTCAAATGTTATTTTGTAGCTTGAAAGTCTACTCACCCATTTTGGAGAAATATCTTGCCAAAGGAAAGTATTTGGAAACAAGGTTATAAAGGTAAGTTGAGGCCTGGCTTTGTAGAGGACTCAATGATACACTATTGACCCCAAATTTATTTAATAGACAGCAGAGAAATAACTAAAGTTGTGGGGTTTTTTTTTGGCTTGTTTAGTTGTTTTAAGAAAACAGATAATCATGAAGTCTATGGAAAGATAATTTGATGAAAGAATGTAGTCTGGATTTTTGTATTGGAGAGATTATAATTTAGGAAAATTGCAGGTTAAAAGACAATCCCAGTAGTAAATGGATGATTAGTTATAATAGGATAATCTCCACAATCATGAATATTTAAAAAATGAATATAAAAACATTGAGTTAAAAAGTATTTCCTGACTGAATAAATGATAAATTAATTCAGTCAATGCTTTAACCATTCCTCCTATATTTCATTTCCTGATGAGTTTAAAATTTAATGACTATGGAAGACAAAGAACCCTGGAGTTCAGGCTGATCCTCTTTTTTAAATTTTTTAATTAATTTTAATTTTTTTAACTTTTTTATTGAATTACAGTTGATTTATGATGTATTAGTTTCAAATGTAGAGCAAAGTGATTCAGTTTTACATGTATATTTTATTTTTTGTTTCCCTTCTCATTTATTACATGATATTGAGTAGAGTTCCCTATGCTATAGAGGAGGTCCTTGTTGTTTATCTATTTTATACACTTGCGTGCCCTAAATCCCTTAAGTGGTGTCTGACTCTTTGCGAACCCATGGACTGTAACTCACAAGGCTCCTCTATCCATGGGATTCCCCAGGCAAGAATACTAGAGTGAGTTGCCATGCCCTCCTTCAGGGGATCTTCCTGATCCATGTATGAACCCACATCTCTTTCGTCTCCTGCATTGACGGGTGGGTTCTTTACCACTAGCACCACCTAGGATGCCCATTTTATGTACAGTGGTGTGTATATCTGATGACTGAGACACTGATATCTCAGCAAACGTGAAGCAATGTTCCCTCTTTGTCCTCACTAGCCAAATGATGATGCTGTGGCTTAGTAAAAGAATAAGTATCTTCTATTTGTATGCACTGACACTAAAGCAGTGGTCCCCAACGTTTGTGGAACCGGGGTCCAGTTTCATGGACTGGGGAGGGCAGACAGTTTTTTCCATGGACTGGGGAGGGGAGATGGCTTTGGTTACCCCTCCCGCTCACCTCCTGCTGTGTGGCCTGGTTCTTAACTAGCACTGGTCCATGATTGGGGGTTTGGGACCCCCACACTATAGAGTTCAGATAATTTACTTGAAATGCAAAGTTTACTTCTATTTCAGCTGACTTCCAGAACAAATATACAAGAACCAGAGAGAGCAAGGACATGATTTTTTAGCTATTTTTTTCCATAAAGAGGCACACTCTAGCTTCTTGATAGTGAGAAGAATAAAGATGAAATTTAAGAACATGGAGAGGAATGTAAATGATTGAAACAGTTAACATCCAGCTCTGGAATTGGCCCATTCTGACTAATCGTATAAAATCCACTTCCAACGAAGTATTGTTAATGCCTAGCTTCTCATACCATAGTTAGCAGGAGTGTTTGAAATCACAATTAACTGACTAATTTAATTTCTAAAATTGTGATGATATTTTCTTTTTGAGTGGCCCAAGTTTAAGTTATTAACACACTTGCAATTTATTTCTCATACTTTTCTTTTTATGAACAAATGTTCTCTGGTTTCAGAAAGGGCTAATGAACTTAGTGCATTAGATATTTTATGAGTTTATTTCATAGTGTTTTGAACCCTTGATATTCCATGTCCCATTTTGCTAGGCACATTTTCTCCTTCTCTGTAGATTTACAGAGACAATCAAAGTATGCATTGCATCTTAATCGCCAATGTGTAAAGGATCATTGGGTGTCCAGAAAGCCTTTTATTTCTTTTCTATCCTTGCAATTACTTTTTCTCTCCAAATACTATTTTCTAAAATGCTAATGTAGCCATGTGTGACCCAATGGGGTCTTAATATCTCAAGAACAGTGGGTCAGCTCACTTTTCAGGGTCTCAGGGAAGGAACAGGAGGCAGTTTTTTTATCCCCTTTCAGATGATGAGAAGAAATTTGTAAAACCAAGGCTGTGGGGAGAAGGAATTATCAACCGGGAGCTGGGATCTATGTACATCGCTATGAGAAACTAAAAGAAAACAGATAAAACTAAAACCATAACCCAGAAGAACCTCTCCCATATTATGTCAGAATTTAGTGCAGAAAAGAAATTACTATACCCACAGAGTCCAACTGAAAATTAACATTGGCAGAAGCTGTCTCCACCTGGCATTGCATATCTGTTTAAAAATTAATCTTTTAAATTGATATTTCCAAATAAATGTATAGTTAACAACATGCAGACAAAATTCTTTTTCTATGTTTCTTTTTTTTTAAAGACACACAGACACACACACAGCACTCATACAGTCTTCTTGTGTTCTACATTTTTCTAGCTTTTCAATTGCCATAAGCAAAAACTTCGGTGCTCAGTATACCAATCACACACATTGACCACTTAATACTTGAAGTATTTAATTAGACATATATGTAGGCACACATACATGTACGTACACATATACACAGGCTAGCAAAGAATTGGCCCTTTTGCTTGATTTTTAAGAATTGTCAGAAAGATACCTTTCTAGATAGTAATGAAAAATGGAATCGCAGCATAGATGGTTTATTTTAACTAATCTGTGAAATGTAAATTTTCAACTCCTTTACAATGGACCTCTGGAGAAGCAAGGTGGTGTAACTAATAAACCATCAGTGGGAATTAGGAAAAAATGACCTGTAGCAGTCAAAATTATGAGGAGGCCTCTAATCCACCCCTTAGAAATCTTGTAAGTAAATGTCATGTTTGACAAAGTAGTTCACGTTGAGAAACACCATCTGTGAGGAATATCAGAAACTAGGAGGAGATGTCACGCTTGATAAAGCTGGTAATGCCAATGCCCATCAGAAGAGCAGGCTAATATTTCAGAAGCTCAGGGAAAAGAAAGCTGAGGAAAAAAAAAAAAAATCAGTTGGAGGAAAACACCTGAGACCATTGCTAATGAAAACAGGCACTTGAGAAGCATAAGAGACCAAGGATCCTCTCCATACAAATAAACTAATTTTATCTCTATTAGGGGACAATACTTCCTAATGCTTGATATTTACTCCCTGCTTTCAGCTAGCATCTTTATTTGCCCTCTGACACTCATTAAACATTGTTTCTATGTACATACTAATGTACAACAGCCTCAGAGATTAGAAAAATAGGAAGTTAACAAGTCTGACACCTCTATTGTGCATACACTGTTACCATTCGATTCAATACATATATTTTAAGGGTGTTTTCTCTGGCAGGCTCTGAGCTGGGCAACCCAGGCATCCCCGTGTCCTCAGGGAGCTTTCAATCTAGCACAAATGCACATGGAAAATGATATTTCATGATAACCTAGAGCTGTCATTCAGCACAATAAGAATATGTAATCAGAATTGTCTGTGCAGGAGAGCAAGCTGGTCAATATGATAGCAAGACTTCATCAGAGATGTACTATGAAGTAAGTACTTCATCAGGTAGCAGGAATCTAGACAGGGCTATGACACATTCTTCAACTTCCATAAAGGTGTTTTCATATCCATATTTCCCTGAAACTCCAGACAAGTTCCACTAACAATCTTCATCAATGCATTATGCTATTGTACTTATTTTCAAAACAAACGTTAATATTTAGCTGTCTCCACTTAACTACAAATTCCACATTGGTGGTGATAACTGTCTAGTTTAACATTTTATCTGCAGTAATTATGACAAATTCACTTAGTTCAAAATTGGCTCACTAACAAACTGTTCTAGAAGACACTTGGTTTTTCTTCCCTGTACAAGTCTCCTCCTGACGCTCACTCTATGAGCAATGTTCTTTTTTATTTACTCAGAAAAAAAAAAAAAAAGAGAGAGAAAAATCTGAAAAAGGTAAACTAGGCCTGTTAAAAAGTTGTACTGAGACATGTCTCTGTTTCTCTCTTTGGAAAACAAAATTCTTCATGAAACGTTATAAATGTCTTTAATATATGAAACATGGAACACTTGCAGAGTTCCTGCTTAAAAAAAACAAAAACAAAACTTGCTTCAATATTTGCTCAGTGTTTCCTGAAGCTATAAGGATGAATGAGAACCTTGTCTCTCAATGTATCACAAATGAGTTATTGTAGTTTTGAGTAGAATTCAACAAACTAACTACTTCTGCCAAAAGATAGGTTATAAAATGGATTGAAATAACCTTTTCCCCTTGAAGAATTTTCTCCAGTATGAAAGAAAAAGCTTCTGCCTTTGTTTCTCTCCATAACTGGGAGTTGAGAACTGCTCAGACTTTGGGGAAACAAAACAAAAGGCCTCACAAAGCAAAAGGCTAGAACATGTCAAGAGAAGGCTGAATTTAGTGTAAGTATTTTCTGATTGCTCTTGAATATCATTTTGTAAAGGACAAAGGCCAATAGCTATGCACCCATCCTTCTGCTGAAATCCCTTCTGTCATAAAATTACTCTTGATTTCTTATTTTAAAAGAGTCCAAGTTAAATTTGACAAGGATTTTGTCCAAAACTTAATAATTTGAGTAAGTACAAATTACTCAAATTAGTAAATAAAGGACTTAGTAAATAAAGAAAAAATAAAGTAATAAACAGTATTTTCTAAATATGTTCTATTTACCAGAAAATATACTTGCCTTGGAAGGCCAGAATTTACCCTCACCAAGCTGCATTTAGTGATGTAAAAAATTTAAGTACTGTACTGGGTTGAGAAACATTTGGTATGTAAAAAAAAAAAAAAAAAGGTGGAATATTGATAATCTCTATAAAATATAGTGAAATACATGGCTAGTGGGACAAATATAATTGCAAAATCCCAGCCTTGGGACACATGGCTGTCTTGAAAATAGTTTTCTGGATTAGGAAGAAATAAATCATGATCTAACTATTGTGTGATCATGGATGATTTAAAACTAAAAGATGAGCATCTACTATAATTCAACATAAGACCAATTTTACCTTTTAGAAGGCAAACATGCTGACACCAATATTAGGCTTCGTCTTTTAATAATATTTCTAAGCATCATGTTGATGTATTTGTGTATCTTAGAAATAAAGTAAAAGTAGAGTGAAGTTGCCCAGTCACCTCTGACTCTGTGACCCCATAAACTATAGCCTACCAGGCTCCTCCATCCATAGGATTTTCCAGGCAAGAGTACTGGTACTGGAGGGTGTTGCCATTTCCTTCTCCAGGGGATCTTCCCAACCCCGGGATCAAACCCGGGTCTTCCACACTGCAGGCAGACACTTTACCATCTGAGCCACCAGGGAAGCCCTCTTAGAAATAGGATACTGACATATGTTCAGTAACTTGGAGAGAAAGAAAATTGGGAATTTTGGATTATAGTCATTTTTATTTTAGAGCAAAATCTTTTATGGTCAAATAATCCTGTATTTGGATTCCAGCAAATCCACTCGCTAATTTGGTAAGACAATGAGAAATCAAATGTAAATGCCTACTTTACAAATATATTGCATATATTTATGCAAGGACCCAGAGATTACCATACTAAGTGAAGTAAGCCAGACTGAGAATGACAAATACATCATTTATTGGTGGAATCTAAAAATAAGAAAGAAATGAATTTATCTACAAACTAGAAACAGATTCTTATTTACAAAACAGAAACAAAAATAGAAAAAAAAACTAATAATTAACAAAGGTGAAAGGGGGAAGGGATGAATTAGAAGGTTGGGATTAAAGTATGCACACCACTAATTTATCCCTTCTTCCCCTTCCCCTTTGGTAACCAAAAATTTGTTGGGGGACACTGTGATTGGGATTGACGTATATACACTATTGATAGCATGTATAAAATATTAGTGAGACCCTACTGTATAGCTCAGGGAACCCTACTCAGTCCTCTGTGTGACAAAATGGGAAGGAAATCCAAAAAAGAGGGGATATTTGCACAATATAGATGATACACATTGCTGTACAGTAGAAACTAAATGGATCAATGATAGAAAATATACCTTCCAACGCAGGAGACACAGGAGAGGTGAGTTCAGTCTTTGCGTCAGGAAGATCCCCTGGAGGAGGAAATGGCAACCCTCTCCAGTATTCTTGCCTGAAAAAAAAAAAAAAAAAATCCATGAACAGAGGAGCCTGGTGGGCTACAATTTATGTGGTCACAGTCAAATATGACTGAGTGACTGAGCACACACACAGCAGAAACTAACACAACACTGTAAAGCAAATAAACGTCCATAAATTTTTTTTCAGAAACATATACACACTGCTATGTATAAAATAAACAACAAGGTCCTACTGTAGAGCACAGGGAATTACACTCAATATCTTATAACACCTATGATAGAAAAGAATCTGAAAAATAATATATATATATGCATCTGTGTGTGTGTGTGTGTATAAATATACACACTGTTGAAGCCTCACTTGGAGAATTTTGAGCATTACTTTACTAGCGTGTGAGATGAGTACAATTGTGCAGTAGTTTGAACATTCTTTGGCATTGCCTTTCTTAGGGATTGGAATGAAAACTGACTTTTCCAGTCCTGTGGCCACTGCTGAGTTTTCCAAATTTGCTGGCATATTGAGTGCAGCACACTCATAGCATCATCTTTTAGGATTTAATATAGCTCAGCTGGAATTTCATCATCTCCACTAGCTTTATTTGTAGTGAAGCTTTATAAGACCCACTTGACTTCGGACTCCAAGATGTCTGGCTCCAGGTGAGTGATCACACCATCGTGGTTATCTGGGTCATAAAGATCTTATTTGTGTAGTACTTCTGTGTATTCTTGCCACCTCTTCTTAATATCTTCTGCTTCTGTTAGGTCCCTACTATTTCTGTCCTTTATTGTGCTCATCTTTGCATGAAATGTTCCCTTGGTATCTCTAATTTTCTTGACGAGATCTCTAGTCTTTCCCATTCTATTGTGTACCTCTATTTCTTTGCATTGATCACTGAGGAAGGCTTTCTTATCTCTCCTTGCTATTATCTGAACTCTGCATTCAGGTGGGTATGTCTTTCCTTTTGTCCTTGGGCTTTCACTTCACTACTTTTCTCAGGTATTTTTAAAGCCTTCTCAGACAACCATTTTGCCTTTTTGCATTTCTTTTTCTTGGGGATGGTCTTGATCACTGCCTCCTGTACAGTGTCACAAACCTTCATCCATAGTTCTTCAGCACTCTATCAGATCTAATCCCTTGAATCTGTTTGTCACTTCCACTGTATAATCATAAGGGATTTTAATTTAGGTCATACCTGAATAATCTAGTGGTTTTCCCTATTTTCTGCAATTTAAGTCTGCATCTTGCAATAAGGAGTTTATGATCTGAACCACAGTCAGCTTTGGTCTTGTTTTTGCTAACTGTACAGAGCTTCTTCACCTTCAGGTGCAAAGAATATAATCAATCTGATTTCAGTATTCACCATCTGGTGATGTCCTTGTGTATAAAGCTGTATTTTGAAAAGGCAGAGGAACCAGATATCAAATTGCCAACATCTATAGGGTCAAAGAAAAAGCAAAAGAGTTCCAGAAAACGTCTACTTCTGCTTTATTGACTATGCCAAATCCTTAACTATGTGTATCACAACAAACCATCGAAAATTCTTAAAGAGAAGGAAATACCAGACCACCTTACCTGCCTCCTGAGAAATCTGTATGCAGGTCAAGAAGCAACAGTTAGAACGGGACATGGAACAACAGACTGGTTCCAAATTGGGAAATGAGTGTGTCAAGGCTGTATATAGTCATCCTGTTTATTTAACTTATATCCAGAATACATCATACAAAATGACAGGTTGGATGAAGCACAAGCTGGAATCAAGATTGCCAGGAGAAATATCAATAACCTCATATATGCAGATGACACCACCTCTATGGCAGAAAGTGAAGAGGAACTAAAGAGCCTCTTGATGAAAGTGAAAGAGGACAGTGAAAAAAGCTGGCTTAAAACTCAACATTCAAAAAACAAAGATCATGTCATCTGGTCACATCACTTCATGGCAAATAGATGGGGAAACAATGGAAACAGTGACAGACTTTATTTTCATGGGCTCCAAAATTATTGCAGATGGTGACTGCAGCCATGAAATTAAAAGATGCTTGCTCCTTGGAAGAAAAGCTATGACCAACCGAGACAGCATATTCAAAAGCAGAGACATATTTTGCTGACAAATATCCATCTAGTCAAAGCTGTGATTTTTCCAGTAGTCATGTATGGATGTGACAGCTAGACCATAAAGAAAGCTGAGCACCGAAGAAATGATGCATTTGAACTGTGGTGTTGGAGAAGACTTTTGGACTGCAAGGAGATCCAACCAGTCCATCCTAAGGGAAATCAGTCCTGAATATTCACTGGAAGGACTGATGTTGAAGCTGAAATTCCAGTACTTCGGCACCTAATGTAAAGTATTGACTCATTGAAAGAGACCCCGATGCTGGGAAAGATTGAAGGCTTGAGGAGAAAGGGACAATAGAGGATGAGATGGTTGGATGCCATCACCGACTCAATGGATGTGAATTTGAGCAAGCTGCTGGTATTAGTGATGGGCAGGGAAGCCTGGCAGCTGAGACCATGGGGTCGCAGAGTCAGAAATGACTGAACGACTGAACTGAATTGAGTTGATATACATATACACACACACACACACACACACACATAGATTATTATAACTGAATCACTTTACTGTACGGTAGAAATTAACAGAAAATTATAATAAACTATACATGAAAATAAAAATATATTAAAAAGAACAGTATTCTGTAGACCAGTGGCCTCCAGGCTCTGAGTCATTGACAATTATCGGTTCATATCTTATTAGGAACCGGTCTGCACAGGAAGATATGAGTTTCATGCAGACAATTGAGTGAAGCTTCATCTGTATTTACAATCTCTCCCCTTCACTTACTTTACCACCTAAGCTCTGTCTCGTGTAAGTGCAGCAATGACATTAGATTCTCACAGAAGTGTGGGCCCTACTATTACCTGTGCATGTGAGAGATCTAGGTTGCTCGTTTCCCATGAGAATCTAACACATGATGATCTAAGGTGGAGCTGGTGTGGTGGTGCTAGCACTGGGGAGCAGCTGAAAATACAGATTATCATTATCAGAGAGGTTTGACTGCACAGAGATCACAATAAATTAATTGTTTGCAGGCTCATATCAAAACCCTATCAGTGAGTGGCAAGTAACAAGATACAGCTGGTGGCAGGTTTTGAGTCAGAATCTGACACTTATTTTATTCCACACATGGCCTGTCCATTATTTTATTTACCACTTCCATCTGTGCCTTTTTCTGCCACTGTGCACTTGTGTCAGTCACAGTTTTGGTAAGGCCACAAGCTAACCCCATCTAAACTGAGTAAAAAAAAAAGTTGCTGAAGTTCTTTCAAAAGAGGGGAAAGAGCCAATGATGAAACACCAGACTACTTTAAGACTGCCTACACAAAGGAAGCTGCATTTCAAAGAAAATATCAAGCGTCCTACTTAAGTGTTCATTTCAACACGTGATTCTCATTCTCAAAGACCTCTTTGTATATATGTGATGACTGGCTATCCAATGAACCCATGAAACCTTGAAAACTGCTTTGATTCATGGATACCAAGAACCCTGCAGTAAAAGACAAGACTTTGGAGTGTTTCAAAAGAAAAAGCATGAACTTGAAGAACAGGAGCAATTAATGAAGGCCACCACTTCATCAAATCTGTCTGCACTGAGAACATCATTCTTAGTGGCTAACCACATGGCTAAAGCTAAGAAACCCTTTACTATTTTTGAGAAGTTGATGCTGCCTGATGCCAAGGACTTTGTCATGAACTTTCAGGAAAGGCTGAAACTCAAAAGGTAACACATGTTCTTCATTTGACTAGCACCATATCTATACAGATTGATGAAATAACAGAGGATACTGAAGCACAATTGTTCGATAGGATTAATGAGTCACTGTGGTACTCAATCCAATTTGACAAGTTTACCAGTGTTGACAACAAGGCAACCAGGCTTGTCTTTATGGCATATATTTTTCAGGAGGATGAACATGAAGATATGTTATGTGTACTTCTGTTGCCAACCAACACCAAGGCTTCAGAACTATTCAAGTCCTTGAATGATTCAGTTCAGTTCAGTTCAGTCGCTCAGTCGTGTCCAACTCTCTGCGACCCCATGAATCACAGCACGCCAGGCCTCCCTGTCCATCACCAACTCCCGGAGTTCACTCAAACTCATGTCCACAGAGTCGGTGATGCCATCCAGCCATCTCATTCTCTGTCGTCCCCTTCTCCTCCCGCCCCCAACCTTTCCCAGCATCAGAGTCCTTTCCAGTGAGTCAACTCGTCGCATGAGGTGGCCAAAGTATTGCAGTTTCAGCTTTAGCATCAGTCTCTCCAATGAACATCCAGGATTGATCTCCTTTAGAATGGACTGGTTGGATCTGCCTCTTGAGAAACCTGTATGCAGGACAGGAAGTAACAGTTAGAACTGGACATGGAACAACAGACTGGTTCCAAATAGGAAAAGGTGTACGTCAAGGTTGTATATTGTCACCTTGCTTATTTAACTTCTATGCAGAGTACATCATGAGGAACGCTGGACTGGAGGAAGCACAAACTGGAATCAAGATTGCCTGGAGAAATATCAATAACCTCAGATATGCAGATGACACTACCCTTATGGCAGAAAGTGAAGAGGAACTCAAAAGCCTCTTGATGAAAGTGAAAGAGGAGAGTGAAAAGGTTGGCTTGAAGCTCAACATTCAGAAAACAAAGATCATGGCATCTGGTCCCATCACTTCATGGGAAATAGATGGAAAAACAGTGGAATGATTACATATCAGGAAAACTGAGTTAGTCATTTTGTGTTGGTGTATGCAGGGCCAGAGTGGCTGCTATGACTAGAGAGCTTTCTGGTTTCACTACTCAGGTCAAAAAGGTCAGTTCTAAATGTGAGTCTACATACTGTGTCATCCATAGAGAAATGCTGGCTAGCCAAAAAATGTCACCCGATCTTAACATTTTGACAGATATGATTAAAATCATCAACCACATTGAAGTACATGTCCTTAACTCATCTATTCACACAGCTCTGTAAGGAAATGGACACAGAGCAGCTATCTTCTCTTATACACAGAAATAAGATGGATTTCTAAAGGTAGATCACTGACCACAGGTTTTGCTTTACAAAGGCTGCTGCTGAGATTTCTTTTAGAAAAACAATAACCACTGGAAGCTCATTTCAGGGACACAGAATGGGTTTGCAAAACTTGCTTATTTATGTAACATGTTCACCATGCTAAGTGAACTCAAGCTGTCACTTCAGTGGAGAATGGCAACTGACAACTGTGTTCAAGTTCACAGATGAAGTGGCTGCATTCATAGCTGAACTGGAATTATGGGGGTGATGAGAGAACGTGGGGATTTTTGAGATGTTTCAAACATTAGCAGAGATTTTGGAAGAGACTGAGCCAAGGACTTCTTTCTCCCAGGGGGTGCATAATCACCTATCTCAGCTTTCAAAAGAGTTTGAACATTACTTTCCAAGCACAAAATACCCCAGACCTGGAAAGGATTGGATCTGCAACACATTTGTGAATAAGCCAAGTGAATCAACTTTGGTCCTGCTAGAAGAGGATTAACTGCTTGAGATCACAAATGATGGTGGCCTTATTAAAGTCAAAGCAGAATACCCTGAGATTGCCATAAAAAGCACTGAAAAGCCTACTGCTGTTTCCAACATCTGATCTTCGTGAAGCAGGGTTTTCTACAGTGACAACCAAAATGAGATTACAGAGTAGACTGGACATAAGCAACACACTTTGTGTGTCACTGTCTTCCATCACCCCCAGAAGGGACCATCTAGTTGAAGAAAGACAAACTCGGCTCCTACTGATTCTGCATTTTGGTGAATTGTATACTTATTTCATTATTTATCACAAAGTAATAATAATACAAATAAAGTACACAATAACTGTAATGTACATTACATCTGGAATATAATGGAATATAATGTGCCATCCCTCCCCTCTGGTCCATGGAAAACTTGTCTTCCATGTAATCAGTCCCTGGTACCAAAAAGGTTGGGGATGGCTGTCATAGATAGTCAATAAAATTCATAATGGACTGTGCTCCATGAGATAAGGTTATAATCCCCTGCTCTTCGCTTGTTATTATGACCTCATCACCCATCCCCTATTTTTACTTCCTTCCTTTCTTCACTGCTCCTTCCCACCTTGAATTCTGGTACAGCAGAGAGTGGTTAGATAGTAATGATCTTAAGTATTGCTGCCAGGGAAGTGTTTGATGTTTGACCCAGGAAGTAGCCAGAAGAGGGGAGATCTATTTTTGGATCAGAATTGGACACACAAGGGACTCGTCCAGTGAAAGAGGTTAAAAGTGCCTCCTGCTCACCGCATCTCACAGGGTTTATTGACCCACTTAGAGCTCAGCTCACAAAGAGAACAAAGACAAAGGCATGTGATGGAAGAGAGAATGAGGAAGAGAGTTATTAACATTGACCAAAGAACAGGAAATTCACGCTGCAGAGTACATGTGAGAAAAGCAAGTATGCAGTAAAAAGTCTGATAGGGCTCATTGTTCAGACACTGCACATGATGAAAACTAAGACCTTTTAGTTATAAATAATAAAGGCTAAGAAAAAATAAATGAACTTATAAAATGGCCAGACATGTAAACAGTGCACCTTTAAAATGCTGAAAGGGTGTGGAAAAAGGAACATTAATGCGCTTTGGGTGGGAATGTAAATTGGTGAAGCCACTACGGAGAACAGCATGGTGGTTCCTTTAAACTATAAAACTATCTAAAATAGAACGATCATAAGTAGAAGTAATCCCATTACTGGGCATACACCCTGAGAAAACCATAATTCAAAAAGACGCATGCACCCAAATGTTCATTGCAGCACTATTTACAATAGACAGGACATGGAAGCAACCTAAGCATCCACCAACAGATGAATGGATAAAGAAGATGTGACATATATATACAATGAAATATTACGCAGCCAAAAAAGGAATGAAGTTGGGTCATTTGTAAAGATGTGGATAGACACTGAGTCTGTCATACAGAATGAAGTAAGTCAGAAAGAGAAAAGCAAATATATACTAATGTATACATGAAGAACCTAGAAAAATGATACAGATGAACTTATTTACAGGGCAGGAATAGAGACACAAACACAGAGAACAGAATGAACATGTGGACACAGGGTGGGAAGGAGTGGGTGGGATGAATTGGAAGATTAAGAACGACATATGTACACTACCATGTGTAAAATAGATAGTTAGTGGGAACCTGCTGTTTAGCACAGGGAGATCAGCTTGGTGCTCTGTGATGACCTAGGCGAGTGGAATCAAGGGAGGGGGGTGGATGGGAGACCTAAAAGGGAGGGGACATATGTATTCATACAGTTGATTCACTTTGTTGTACAGTGGAAACCAATACAACACTTTTAAGTAGCTATACACCATTTTTTTAAAGGTATGTTCAGTTCAGTTCAGTTCAGTCGCTCAGTCGTGTCCGACTCTCTGCGACCCCATGAATCACAGCACGCCAGGCCTCCCTGTCCATCACCAACTCCCGGAGTTCACTCAAACTCATGTCCACAGAGTCGGTGATGCCATCCAGCCATCTCATTCTCTGTTGTCACCTTCTCCTCCCGCCCCCAACCTTTCCCAGCATCAGAGTCTTTTCCAGTGAGTCTACTCGTCGCATGAGGTGGCCAAAGTATTGCAGTTTCAGCTTTAGCATCAGTCCTTCCAATGAACACCCAGGATTGATGATATGTATTTATTCTACATGGGATTGTTTCACATTAAATGCTTTATCTAGATTCAGTCTGGTACATCAGACATTTCTCTCCTTTCTAGTAATCATTGCCTCAATTTAAGCAGTGTCTGTTCTTCAGCTTATTTTCTAAGTCTATAAAATTTTAGGGATTAGCCTGATGAACTCTATCAACATAAATCACTCAATTCTCAAAGATAATTATTATCTAATTATTACACAGCTAGTTTGGGGGGAGACTACCAATTTTTTAAGAAAATCTTCAAAATGTGGAGATACCAAACATTTTAAATGCCATTCCATCATCTTAAAGCTTCCAGCTTTTCTTCTGAGAAGTTAGTTGTCATTTCATTGTTGATATTTAAAACATGGCAGTATTTTTTTTTTGTTAATCTAGACACTTTTAAGATGTTCACTTTCTCAATGGCTTTCTTCAGCTTTACTGTTGTTGTTTAGCTGCTAAGTTGTGTCTGAGTCTTTCGGACCCCATAGACTACAGCCCACCAGGCTCCTCTGCTTATGGGATTTCCCTGGCAAGAATATTGAGGTGGGCTGCCATTTCCTTCCCAGGTGATCTTCCTGATTCAGGGATCAAACCTGTGTCTCCTGCTTGGCAGGAGGATTCTTTACCACTGAGCCACTAGGGAAACACTCCAGTTTTTTTTTTTAAATATGCCTATATATGCACTCTTTCTCTGTTTGTTTATCCTACTTTGCTTCATAGCAAATATCTTTGTATCTTTCATCAGATTTTGAAAATTCTTACCTGTTACCTCTTCAAACATTTCTGCCCTCGTTTTTCTTTCTAGCTCCTCTCTTTTTGAGAATTCAATTACATCCTTTGAACATTTTTTTCCACCCTCTCACAGAGAAATTTTCCATTTTCTCTCAGTATTTCAATCTTGATGATATCCTGCGAATCTATATTTTGCTTATTAATCCTCTATTCCATTGTGTCCGATTTGCTATTTTACACATCTAGTACAGTCTTAAAGTACTGACATGTTTTATTTATTTATTTATTTTGCTATACTACACATCTTGTGAAATCTTAGTTTCTCGACCAGGGATTGAACCTACCTCTCAGTACTAAAGCATGAAGTCCTAACCACTGGACCACCAGGTTCAGTTCAGTTCAGTTACTCAGTCATGTCCGACTCTTTGCGACCCCGTGAGTCACAAAGGCCCTGGAGTCCAGGCCTCCCTGGACCACCAGGTAATTTCCTAGATTTATTTAATCCTTGGATTCCCACTTGTTCTCTTTGTATAGATTATAATTCTTTGTTTAAGATGTCAATTATTCCCTGTATTTTCTCATATCAATTGTAGTTATTTTAAAGTTACACATGATAACTCCACTATTTAAATCACTTGTGACTGTGTCTATTGTCTGTTTTCTTTCTGGTAGTGCTATTTGATTGTTTTTGATTGTATGGTTAATTGTTTAGTGAAACTGTACTTTTGGACTGAAAAATTGTAGTGGTACCAAAACCTCCTTAGCTTCTGGCAGATAGTTTGAATAATATTGTATTAACCTAATTAGGGCTTGAGTTAGTAAACAAAATGTATCAGTCTTCAAATGGACTGAGCAATTTCTTTTTCTTCCTTACTCCTGAGATGTATACTAGGTTTCTTCTTTCTCGATTGGCCTTAATGTCTAATTTTCATTTTTCTAGCACTGTGAGACTACCAAAAGCCCACCAATCTGGTCATTTTAGCCTTCAATTTGTCCTTGGGTTCTCTATATCTTGCCTTGAGCTGCTTCTGAAACAGTGTAAAAGACTGTTTATTTCAATTTAAAAGTATCTTCCGTTATTTCTTCGTAAAATTTGGCTCCTCAAGTTTTGGTACTCTTGGTAGTTCTTCCATGACTTCAAATAGATGTTTTTCGGTATTTTATCTAACTTTCATGATTGTTCTCAGCAGGTAATGGTTATTCCACAAGCTAATTTATCCAGACTATGTCGTCTGCATACAAATTTTTACACCTAGGTGTATACTAATTTCATGAAAATAATTCACAGGAAATCATTTTTTGTTTCTAATTTTTAACTCTCTTTATTGCTGCACTTGTTTCTAATAATATCTTAGTTGATTTTAGATTTGGAGATTCAGTTTGTTGATAGATGTGGGTGATATCAATTCAGGGCTGTTTCTTTTTGTGTTACTTTCATGGAAAACAAAACATTCATTCAAAACAAGGCATAGTTTTTCGATACCTGAATTTAAAGAGTCTAAACTTTACTAAAGCCACCATTTTCCCCAGCTTAAATGCTTGCATATCTACACTTGTTACTTTTAGAATCACTTCTACTATGATTTGCACTTCAGTTTAATTTAAAGTACATTATTTTTGATGTATAGAATTGGAAATATGGAAAGATCGAAGATTTAGAATACTAGACTGCTGTAGAAAAGGCTGAGATGCACAGAGATGCCTGAAATTCAAACTGATTCCTCTAAGGTCCCTAAACCCTGGAATATCAAAATAAGAATTAAACCCCAAGATTCTCACATACCTCCTTCCTATTTTCTACTTCATCTTCATGGCAATGAAGGAATTAGAAGCAAGTTCGGGTTTTGTATGAGTCTGAAATGAGATAGGTACATGTTTCAAATTATCGCCACATGGTTTACTTCAATTGGTTAATAGCTTGACAATGTTGTTATGTCAAAACCTGGGTCTCGCTTTTATCCAAAGGCCATTATAAGAGGTAGAATCTAGAAAAATATGCACAAAAGACACTAGTCATGTTCCAAGACATATAAATGGTAATGAGTATACACCTTGGGGTGGGACTTTCCAGATTTTAGTGAAAGAGTCTACTGATAGAACAACCACAGCAAAGTGCTATTTTCACTAAACTAGAAAGGTTTTATTCATCTTTCCTCCATGAGACCCTTTTACTTGATCACTGATTTTTTTCAAAATAAACTGAAGAATCATATATAATTTCAGTTTCCCATATAGTTTGTCTTTTAAAAAAATTAATTAAAATGAGGGAGAAAGCAATGGCAAGCCACTCCAATACTCTTGCCTAGAAAATCCTATGGATGGAGGAGCCTTGTAGGCTGCAGTCCTTGGGGTCGCTAAGGGTTGGACACGACTGAGTGACTTCACTTTCACTTTTCACTTTCATGCATTGGAGAAGGAAATGGCAACCCACTCCAGTGTTCTTGCCTGGAGAATCCCAGGGACGGAGGAGCCTGGTGGGCTTCCGTCTATGGGGTCACACAGAATCGGACATGACTGAAGTGACTTAGCAGCTGCAGCAAGCCTCAGTTACTTTA
This sequence comes from Moschus berezovskii, assembly GCF_049115385.1. NCBI lineage: Eukaryota > Metazoa > Chordata > Mammalia > Artiodactyla > Moschidae > Moschus > Moschus berezovskii. The sequence continues at coordinate 62,252,342 of NC_142461.1, forward strand.
TCTTTAAAATGACTAGAAATGATAAAATTATATTGTGTGGATGTTTAGGGATTAAATAATATAAGGAATGTAAAGCTTTAGGCAATACCTAGTACCTGGTAAGCATTGACAAACTACTACCAAATTATTGCTCCATAAATGGTTTCTCCTGAGCCATCATGATCAATACATGTGTGCTTTCTCAGTCGCTCAGTTGTGTCCAAGTCTTTGCAATCCTATGGACTGTAGGGTGCCAGGCTTCTCTGTCCATGGAATTCCCCAGGAAAGAATACTTGAGTGGGTTGCCATTTCTTACTCTATGGTATCTTCCCCATTCAGTGATCAAACCCACATTTCTTCTATCTTCTGCATTGGCAGGCAGATTCTTTACCACCACACCACCTGGGAAGCCCTCTTGACCCTTACTCAAATAGGAAGGCAACTCCCAAACAAATAATCTATATCAACATCTGTTTCTCTGCCTTGGATGTTCATTAAATACTGAGAACTATACTATCCATACTGTCAATATGAAAGTGACAGAACATGCTCAAAGGAACAAAAAACAAAGCATACACACAATTCGTGTTCATTCTATTAATCTTTCCTATTCCATCTACTTTGCTTTTGTCCATTATCTCCTGATGCCACACACCTCTCTCATACACGCATTCTCTACTTCTAAAATAAGGATTCTATTAATTTTCAGAAGCAAATCACATTTCTCACTGTGCCAGATTTTTCAGTGCCAGACCCCCTTGAATGCCAGGCCAAGTTTGTATTCTTGAAAGTTTGAAGAAAAGGACTTGATCTGAGATTTAATATGATCAAAGCTGTGTGTTAGGATCTTCTACTTGACAGCAGTAAACATAGAAAACAGGGAAATGAGGGGAAATAAAGATTGCCTTACTCATGAACCAACATGATGGTCTAAAAATGCAGGAGAAGAAAGAGAAAAGGGAAATCTGTACATGCAAGTCAGGGAAGTATGGACAGAATATTTATGTCATGATGGGGTAAAAGAAAAGGAAATTAGAAGAGATAGCTCTATGAACCCACTCCAGTGTTCTTGCCTGGATAATCCCAGGGATGGGGGAGCCTGGTGGGCTTCCATCTGTGGGGTCACACAGAGTTGGACAAGACTGAGGCGACTTAGCAGCAGCTGTATGTATGTGCATCCAAATAATTGAAAATGTTAGAAGAGTTAGTAACAAGAATCAGAGATGTAAGAGAAATGACTACTTTTGGAGAAATGACTTCCCAGGTGGTTCAGATGGTAAAACATAAGCCTACAATGTGGGAGACCCCGGCCCTATCCCTGGATCAGGAAGATCCCCTGGAGAAGGATATGGCAACCCACTCCAGTGTTCTTGCCTGGAGAATTCCATGGACAGAAGAGCCTGGTAGGCTACAGTCCACGGGGTTGCCAAGAGTTGGAAGTGACTTCACTTTCACTACTTTTGGATGGTGAGATTATTTTGTATATATAACAATCTTTAAGTGTTAAAATATCACCCATAGAAAAGAATAAGCTGTCAATTTGTTGTTCATAGCTATATTGTCAGTGACAGAAATATGGTAAAAATCTATGAACTGGCTGATTGACAGTTTGGGAATAACTTAAGAAAGCGAATATAATTTGACATGCTGTTTGCCTCCCAAAATTCATGTAATTATAATCAAAGAAACTTGACAAACAAAACTTGAATTTAGTTAATAAGTAAATGCTCCAAATATGTGTGATTTGATTTTTTTTGTGAGTGATTTGAATACATGAAAATGGGATACTCTATCAGAGAATAAAATAACAAAGTGTTTAAAAGAAAGGCTAGGAAAATGTGCGCAATATTTAAATTAAAATTAGTATTTGTAATACATGAATGTTCTTATAAGTCACAAATTTAAATATATAACAATGCAGTAGAAAAAGAGCAAAATATCTGAATAAACAATTCATGGTAGAAGCACAAACAACCAATTAGTATTTTAAATAGATCATCAACATTACAAGTGATACCATTTTTGCTTAATGTAATAAAACAAGTAATATATTTATAATGGTGTTAATCAAATTCAAAAAGTAATATAAGCGGTATTTATAAAAAGCTACAATAAATTTAAGGAAAGCAATTTCTCATTATCTTTATAATTTAAAGTGTCTTAGCCATTAAACTCCAAAATTCCACTTCTAAAAATCTGTCCTTTCAAATATTGCAAGATAAGCATCTAAGAAAGTTGATTACAGAGTTATGGTTTGTCAGAGGATATAAATCAGAAGAAATTTAAAATCTATCATTATAGACATAGTTAAAAATTGGAGTATACCCATATGATGCAATACAATGAAAATAATAAATAAAAAATGGATGGGTCTTGACACCTTGATATAAATCATCTCCGAAGATCTATTATATCAATAATGCAAGTTCTTAAGTGCTATGGGTAATACGATCTCATTTATCTAAATATATATAAATATGTACATTCACGTGTGCCTGATGTGATTATGTGGTTGTGCAGGTGTGTCAAAGCCTTTGAATGTGCACACCTGCAGAAAAATACCAGGAAAGATATTCAAGGAACTGAAAACAATAGTTGCTTCAAGAAAAAAGGAAGCCAAAGTTTAAAGGAAAAAAAGTATGCATTTTAAGTGTATATTTCTGTTCTTAAATATTGTTTGTAAAGACTATGTTGGGGAAAAATGAGAGCCTTAAGAGCAAACAAATAAAATAGGTAGTTATTGGAAGAGAGATGACTGTAAAATCTCTGAGTTCAGGAGACATAATTTAGTAGAGAGGTAAGATTTTCATTTCTGCTATTACCCTTACTGGTAAATACATCATAGACTGTTGTAATGAATGTATTTAAAAACATTAATGAACAAAATTTCATGTTCCAACAATCTCTGAATAATTTCTTAGAATACATAATTCATCAAAATTATGGGAACTTTAGTTATCTCTTTTCTGTCCTGTTGGGAGTAATTGTGGCTTCTTTAGATATTTGGTAGTTGCCTTAGAGGCCTCAGTGAATTAAAAATGAGAGTTACATGGACAAGTTAATGCAACTAATTAAAAATGAGAAGGTAATTTTAGGCTAAGCCACTAACTTATGTGGACTCTAGCTTGTTTTACCTATATATTGTGAAAGGGAGACATTATATTGCATATAGAATATGCAATAGAAAATGCATATATTGCATTTAGAATTGCATATTTAAAGAGTTCTAGAATATCAACTATAATCTTCTGAAATTCTTTACCTCTTAAGTGCAATAATTCCCTCAAAATGCAAGCCTAAACTCAGGTTCTCCAGTCTCAACAGATCATTGTCTTAGTGTGAGTTCCTCCAGGAACAGACTCTGAAAAGGGAGATGATTTGAGTGTATGACATTGAAACATATACTTTACTATATGTAAAATAGATAAGCAGTGCAAGTTTGAGGTATGAACAGGTGATCTGTGAAACCTAGGGAGATAGGGTGGGGAGGGTAGTGGGAGGGGATTCAGGATGGAGGGGACACATGTTTACCTACGGCCGATTCATATAGATGTATGGTAAAAGCTATCAGAATATTGTTTAAGTGATTAACCTGCAATTAAAATAAATAAGCAATTAAAATTTTTAAAAAGGGATTTTCATTGCAGCAGTTTATTTGGGAAATAATCTCAGGAAATACCAGCAAAGAAGTGCAGTCTTGAGACACAGAATAGAAGCAAGCCAGGAAGAGTTTGGTTTGTGATCAAGTCAGTCACTACTGTGGGCATTGGAGTTGAGTCCACTGAGGGCTGACTTGAAGCTCTGGTGGTTATACATAAACTGCCTGTTCTTCAATGATAGAAACACTGTGACTGGCATAGTTAATGCTCTGGCATACCTGCCCTGTGCAAAGACCCAGCATGCCCCCACAGCCAGACAAAATGCCCCAAGGAACAGACTCAGATGTTTCTACTTAGGCAGGCTTCAGCTTGTAGAGTTATATGCTCAGGGGAAAACAGCAAGGCCCTGAAGTATCACCTATTTTTGAATAGTCAGGTCAATCACAAATGCTTAACAAAAAATGTTCTATGAGTTTCAGTGGGACTAACTATAGTCCCTGATGGTGCATATGCTCCCAAATCTGTACAGCTCTCCTTGGCATCCACAGGTCACTGTCTGATTCCAGAACTCACTGTGGGTACCAAAATCCAGGGATGCTCAAGTCGTTTACAGCTAGTCCTTAATATTCACAGGTTCTGCTTTTCCAAGTTTCACTAATCACTGGTTCAACCAACAGTGGACTGAACCAGGGAATACAAAAGTTGGGCTATAAGATTTTCTTTCTGTCCATCCTCCACCTTTCATTCTATATTCCTAACATCCTGGACTACTATTTCTGCTGGCAAGGTTTCTGGTGCAAGTGGAGTAACTCAGACCTTTGTTCCTGAGTCTTTGATCTAAACCCTGTCTCTATCAAATTCTCTCTCTTCATGGTAAGAGAGATCACATGGTAAGGATCACAGCTTTTACAGCGTAGTAACTCCTTCCTTTGCCCACAGGTTCCACAGTATGAAGATCCCAAGCTGACCAGGCAATGGTCATGGTATTAGGTATTCAAAGGAGAAGGATGTAATTTATTTACCACCAAGTAGCTTGCTGGTCTTTTGAAGAGGCAGAAGCATCCTGAGGGCTCAGTATTCATCTCTGCTGCTAATAGGTTGATTGCTCAGCCTCAGTAGCAGCCATATTTCCTTTGGTTAATGGGAACTCACACACTTGGATCCACGCATCCTCTCTATTCTGACTAGTACAGCTTTCTTCATAGTCCATTATGAATCACTGGACTTTCTTCTATCCACAAGGTGAGCAGGCTGGAAGATGATTCACCTCCTCTGGAAAAAATATATTATTCATCTTGTTGATTTGTGCCTTGAGAGGTGATCTTTCTTGGACATTGATACAAGTTTCAAAAATCTACAAACTTAATACCCTTTTGTCCAAAGAACTTTGTATCTCTGAAATTCTAATGTTGCTGGTTCCATGCTCCTCTCAATAAGCTGAGACATGTGCCTTCTGTGTTTTGCAGGCATTAAGCTAAAAGCTTAAATGTGGACATGCCAGTACAACTCTTGCACTACTTAGCCATTAAGGATATCACTTATCTGTCATCTCACACATGCTTCTGATTTGCCATTTGGGGTGTGGGTATGAGTATACCCTTTCCCCAGTGATCAATGATACTGGCACATAACTGTATTTTCTTTGAGTAAATCTGGTAGAATTTCTATTGGAGAGGTTTGCTGTAGTTTTCAAAAATGACTCTGGATCTAAGAACTAATTCAGATATGGAAACCCAGCCACGTCCATGCTTTTCCTTTGTAGTAATAATATCTGCAGTCTCTTCCTCTGTTCTTGATCTCTTGGTTCTTTCAGTAAAGCAGTTTCACCAATAGCTGCTCTTTGAGTTTCTAGTAGTGACCTGGTCCCTGTGAATCAATATATTCTTGGCGCTTGACACTGCTTAGGTTCACCTGTTCACTAACAGTTTAGTGCCATATTCTCTGTTGTTCTGTAATAGATGAACTTTAACACAGTTATTTGAGGCATTTTATCCATTTATCAATATTCTTCTACTGCAGTTCTGTCACTTCCACTTCATTTTCAATATGCCGTCATTCCATTTAAAGATCTGTTCCAGCAGTGTACTGAGGCTTGCTCAGCTATCCTTGTCAGGACATTAAACCCCAAGTTACAGAAATGTTCCCCCATATCAACCAAATTTCCATTCTCAATCCTTATCATTTCTCCATCATCAGGGTTCACAAACTCCAAAATAATTCCTGAACTGTTATCCTAGTTTTGCTCATCCTTATTAGACAGTTCCTTCAGTACTTCTGTAAATAATGTCTTTCTTCCTCTATCAGGAGCAGGAAGGCATATTGAGACTACTGCTGCTGCTAAGTCACTTCAGTCATGTCCGACCCTGTGGGACCCCATAGACAGCCTCCTACCAGGCTCCCCCATCCCTGGGATTCTCCAAGCAAGAACACTGGAGTGGGTTGCCATTTCTTTAGCAAGGAGAAGCAAAAATCACTACCTTCTAAGTGATTCAGGGGAACCTAGATGCTTCTGGCTCTCAAGCCCAACCATCAGATATGCACATCCCAGACCTGAGGACTCCATTTTTTCCTATCTGCATCCTGACTTTAGCAAAGAGAGACTTCTTAAGACTGTTCATCCAGCTATCTTTGCAAGTCTGCAACTATCTCATCCAGCTTTAGGAAATGAAAACCTTTAAATTTGAACTTTCATGGAGACATTAAATTGAGAGTTGATTAACCTAAACCAATAATTTTCTTCTGCCAGAGTTTCAGTGACTTTTAACTATAGTCAACCAAGCCTCTTTCTTTTAACTATCATTTACTTCCTATACCTCAAAGTGCTAGGGTTACTGCATAGACCACTGCATCCTCTTCTACCTCAATCCCAACTCTTCAACCATAGACAGAAGTCTTAAACTTTTTAATGTTATAACGTGTCAGGTGTTATCAACCTTGATCTTACACCAGCAATAAGGTCATCATTGCCATTCGGATAGTAGGTAATCCAAAGTTAGAAGGAATTCCTAAGATTTTCTTCTTAGAAATACTTCTAGTGCCAAAAATCTTGGTTTAGGTTTTCACTGGATGGTAGTCCAATTAGTTTATTTGGAAAGTGATTCCAGGAAATACTAGTCAATGTGTGGGAGTTTGAGACAAGGAAGAGAAGGAAACCAGTACAAAGTGGGGGCTTGGATAAAGTGAAAAAAAGGCATATTAAAAGGCAAGGTCAGAGAAATAATAGGGCCAGTTTATATACGGCCTTGTGCATGCATGTATGTTTTGTGACCTTATGTACTATAGCCTGCTAGGGTCCTCAGTCCATGGGTTTCTCCAGGTGAGAATACTGGAATGCATTGCCATGCCCTTCTCCAGGGGGATCCTTCCCTGATCCAGGGACTGAACCCACATTTCCTGCATCTCAGGCAGATTCTTTACTGACTGAGCCACCAGGGAAGACCATAAAGCCTTGTAGGTCATTCAGGATGGGGAACACATGTACACTCATGGAGTATTCAAGTCAATGTATGCAAAGCCAATACAATATTGTAAAGTAAAATAAATTAATTAATTCATTTCAAAAAACTTTGAATGTTGTTTAAGATTGGGAAATGCTATAGAACTTTTATCCGAGAATTAATTAATTTAATTTACATTTTAATAAGGAAACTTTGGCTACTTTAGTGTAAGTTTGGAAACGTTGGTGTAAACTGTGCATTGAATGAATGAGGACAAAGAAAAGCAGGAAGCTGAGTCAGGAGGTTTGAACAGGATGGCAGATGAGATAGGATGGTGGCTTGGCCATGAGCAGTAGCAGGGCCAGCGAAGAGAAGCAGTCATAGTCTGGACATATTTGGAAGCAAACTCCAACATGATTTGTTAATGCATTTGATGTCAGGTTTGAGAGAATAACTGTGCAAGAATTTCTTCAGGGTTTTGGCCAGAACACCTCAACAATTAACTGAGATAGCAAAAAGCAGGTGAAGTTGGGTTTAGTAATGACACAGGTAAAGATGTTCAGGATGCTCTTGGGTGTACAATCACAAAGGGAAGAGGAGTGGTTTGGTGTCGAGAACAACAATTTCAGTCAGAGTAGAAGGAGAGGATGAGGGGAGCACATGGGTCACGGTGTGAGCCCTTGACCATCCTGACTTGATGCCAAAGAGAAGAGAAAGAAGCAGCAGAAGAGAAAGAGAATGAAAAGCCAAGAAAACACATGGAAAATGAGAGTACAGAGCCATATCTTACTGATAAATGGTCAGGAAAGGGTACTTACAATACCATTATAAACTGTTTTGCTTTGTTTTTTTGCTATTGAGTTGTATGAATTGCTTATGTGTATTGGATTTCAATTCTCTATGAGACATGTAATTTTCAATATTGTCCTTTATGTACATTGCTAGATTTACTCTTTTATTTTGTTGAGGATTATTCCATCTATGTTAATTAGGAATATGGGACTCTAATTTCCTTTTCTCATAATATCTTGCTTTGATTTTGGTGTCAGGGTATTACCGACTTCATAGAATCAGTTAGAAAATGTTTTTTCTCTCCTATTTTTTGGAAGAATTTCCAAAATATGAGTATAATTCTTTAGAGGTTTCTTCAAATCAATTTTTCTTTAAATTGGCCACTGAGGCATCTGAGCCTGTCCTATTCTTGTGGGAGTTTCATAATTACTTATTCCATCTTTTTTTTTTTATTTTTATTGGAGGCTAATTATTTTACAATATTATATTGGTTGGTTTTGCCATACATTGACATGAATCCGCCCCAGGTGTGCATGAGTTCCCCCTCCCGAACCTCCCCTCCCACCTCCTTCCTCCCCTGGGTCATCCCCGCATACCAGCCCCGAGCATCCTGTACCATGCATCGACCCTGAACTGCCGATTCGTTTCACATATGATATACATGTTTCAATGCCATTCTCCTGGGCATACACACCAAGGAAACCAGAATTGAAAGAGACACATCTATTGACTTATTATAAATCTATTTTTAGTTTTATTTTTTCTTGATTCACTTTCAGTGGTTTGTGGCTTTCTAGGGATTTGTCCATTTCATCTAGATTATTAGATTGTTGGTTTACAATTTTTTATGGTATTACCTTTTTAAAAAAAAAATTAAGAAATTTGCAATGTCAGTAATAAGGTCCCCTTTTAATTCTTGATTTTCATAAATCAAGTTTTCTTTCTTTTTTTCTGGGGCATTTTAGCTAAACGTCTGTCAATTTTGTTGAACACTTCAAAGAACCAGCTGTGATTTTGTGACATTTACATTATTTTCTATCTCCTTTTGTTTTATTTTCACCCTAAACTTAATTTTTTCTGCTTTATTGGGTTTATTTACTCTTATTTTGCTAGATTTTTGAGGCAGAGAAGTTCAATAATTTATTTGAGATTTTTATATTTAATGTAGCCATTTACTGATACAAACAATCAGATAATGACAATCCTTTTTGAACATTGCTTTTAGGAAGATCCAAACCCATTCTGATTTCACTAGTGCATGCTAGGTTCCTGGCTTTCAGTGTGATTGTGAGAATATTGGTTTTCAAGGCTGCCATGGAGGTGAGGGAAGGGTGATGAGAAAAGGGCAAGTGAAATTCCATAAAGACTTTTGTTATTGCTAAGATTCAGCTATTTTTCTTGAATAAATGTTCCACGATTTTTCAAGCCTTTGACTAATTTACAGACTCCTCTAAAGGAGTTAATTCTGACAGCTTTTGATAATGTTCTCACTGCTTTTAAGGAGAAGTGAATTTTTAGAGGTCCTTGCTCCACCATTCCCACTGATAAAGAAAGGTTCACATACTGAGATATGGAGAAGCCATTCTGGCTTTTACATGAGTTAACGTGAATTTTATACCTGTTTGTGGCTTATCAAATAAACATTGTACGTTTACTTTAATTATTAAAGAAAAGAGTGCATTGGCCAAAAGTAAAGAAAGTCCATGCTAAACATGAAGAGTAAATGCTGGGGTCTCAGTGCTGGTACTTTACTGTTGATCAGACACCCTTCCCAAGTGCCAAAGCCATGCTGACTCACCGTACATATGCTGAGCTGCTTCTTTTTTTTAATCTTTAAGGAATGTATCCCTGCCTTGTTTTGATGTTCTTTGTTCTGACAAGACAGAAAACTTTGTTGACAACCATGCTTCTCCAGGCCAGTTCCTCAGAGTTATCTGAGAAGCTGTCTTCCAGGGTATAGTCCTCAATTTGGCTCATGTAAAACTCTTTCCTGTCCATATTATAGATTGTTTACTGATTATTTTTATCAACACCACTGATCTCAGTGTTTTTTTATTATTAACCGTGATTTGAGTACAGGTATTCCTGCGTGTTAACATTCAAGAGAGAACCTGATGGGAAATCAATGTGATTATTAGTTAGCAAGTAATTTGGGAATAACTACTGAAAATTATTTGTTTGTCATTCTGACTTTCACATGACTTAAACCACAGAAATATGCTTGCAAGTAAAATGTTGTGCAGAAGTTTAATAGATATGAAACATTCATATCAAAACTATCATTTTTTGAGGCAGAGGTGACAGACCCTGCGCATTTCTGCTTGCCCCTCTTTCTGTTTGTGGGCACCCTCAAGAAACCCAGGGATTTATTGGAAAATAAATGCAATCTGAGAAATAAAGTAACAGTTGAATAAAGCAGGTCCATGAAATCATGTGATGGGAAGGTGGCTTCCCTAACATCAACAGATGGAGATGTAGGTACTAGAATTTCTAGTCCAAGCCAATGTTTGGAAGCAGTGTACTTTCAAGGTGGAACAACTCATTACTAATCTTTTTATTTGAAGAATATTATAGGAGACAATATTTCTCATTGTTCAGACTGCCTGAGTAAACATGATATGACTACAATCATTCTTATATAGATAGTACATTTGTAACTAACACTGAACAAAAGTATCCATAACAAGCTGGATGAAAAATACAAAAGACTCCTTTATTTTCAAGGCCACTAAACTGTAAATGAACCACCATTTCAAATTGATCTTGGGAAAATGGCTTTTATTTAGCTTTCCTGTTACTTTGTTTTCCTGTCAGTGTAATAATGAGTAACTGAAAAAGCAGTGATGTTTAATAGCATCCCAGCGCAGAACAATGGAAAATGTATTTCCCTGCACACAGAAAGATGAGTGAGATGACTTGCCTCAATGCTAAAGAGAAATAAATTAATTGGTCTTATTGAAGTTTTTGTTTTCTGTTGTTTTTTTCATATCAGAAATGCCAAATGAGTCTGACATATGTGTCAGTCTCTCTGTTTTGTGTGAGATAGTACTTGGCTTTCTAATCTGCAGAAATAAGCTTTGGTGTGTTCAGTGATGTCAATCAAAGTTGTTTTTATTTATTTTTAAAACATTCAATGGAAAAGTAATCCACAATTCTCTTTCATTTGCCAGATCTTCTAACATCTGTATTTCTACATTGGGAGTTTATATCTTCAAGAAAATAAGTAACTCAAAGGGAGTGCATTTTAAACACCACAGTGGTCAGAGAGAACATGAGGGTTTTGCAATGTGCTTCCTCTATGCCCATATGAGATAAAGTCATGCGTAAGCACAAGGCTCTAAAGTAGGAATCAGAGACAAAGGTCCATGGGAGAAATCCATCCTGGCGCCTGATTTTGTAGGGTCCATGAGTTCAAAATAGTTTTTATGCATTTTAATGGTTTGGAAAAAAAAGAAGAAGCTTATTTGGTGACATATGAAAATTATATAAAATTCAAACTTAAGTTTACGTTCAAAGTGTTTATTGGAACACAGTTATGCTCATTTTTTTAACATATTATCTGTAACAGTTCTGCTACAATGTCAAAATCAAGTAGTTGCTAAAGCTATGATATTTACTATCCATCCCTTTACAGAAAGGGTTTGACAAACTATCCAAAGGTCTCAAATCTAGTAGGGCCACAGGCTGTTTTGACTTCCTTATTCTTTTATATTACCTTATTTTCCATTCACCCTTACATCCTATTGCTTTGATTTCTGCCTATACTATGTTTTATTATATTTGTAATAAATTCCTTTTATAAATCATGGACCCTCTAGATGTGTAGGTTTCTGTTCTTGTATCATTCACCTTCCCTTCTCCTTATGCCTACTACAGCACCAGAGAATACAAAATACGCTGTAAAACTCACTTTGGCTTGATCCTCTGGGTGTTGCTAACTACCAGTCTTGCTCCTTTTCTTTCTATTTTAAAAAGGCTAAAGATACATTTCAAGAAATCATCAAACCTGTCAATTTCTTCATCTCTCCATGTTACCACTATATGTTACCGAACCCTTTCTTCCTGGGGAAAGAGTTGTATCATTTGTACTGTGATTAACACTAGAATGAAGCACCAGTTAGAATCAGTTCAGTTCAGTCACTCAGTTGTGTCCAACTCTTTACGACCCCATGTACTGCAGCAGCCAGGCCTCCCTGTCCATCAACAACTTCCAGAGCCTACCCAAACTCATGTCCATTGTGTCGGTGATGCCATCCAACCATCTCATCCTCTGTTGTCCCCTTCTCCTCCTGCCCTCAATCTTTTCCAGCATCAGGGCCTTTTCCAATGAGTCAGCTCTTCGCATCAAGTTGCCAAAGTATTAGAGTTGCAGCTTCAATATCAGCCCTACCAATGAACACCCAGGACTGATCTCCTTTAGAACGGACTGGTTGGATCTCCCTGTCATCCAAGGGACTCTCAAACATCTTCTCCAACACCACAGTTCAAAAGCATCAATTCTTCATCTCTCAGCTTTCTTTATAGTCCAACTCTCACATCCATACATGACTACAGGAATAACCATAGCCTTGACTAGACAGACCTTTATTGGCAAAGTAATGTCTCTGCTTTTTAATATGCTGTGTAGGTTGGTCATAACTTTCCTTCCAAGGAGTAAGCGTCTTTTAATTTCTGGTTGCAATCACCATCTGCAGTGATTTTGGAGCCCCCAAAATAAAGTCAGCCACTGTTTCCACTGTTTTCCCACCTATTTGCCATGAAGTGATGGGACTGGATACCGTGATCTTAGTTTTCTGAATGTTGAGCTTTAAGCCAATTTTTTCACTCTCTTCCACTTTCATCATGTGGCTCTTTAGTTCTTCTTCACTTTCCCCATAAACAACTAATGCCAGAGAGGGTGTGAAGAAAAAGGGAAACTTTTGACACTATTTGTGGGAATGTAAATTGGTACAGTGACTATGAAAAATAGTATAAGACTTTTCTGTTTGTATTCGAGTAGCTATAATATGCATTCTCATAATGAGCAGAGGAAATTTTTAAGAACAGTATGGAGATTCCTAAAAAAAAAAAAAACTAAAAATAGAGCTACCATATGATCCTGCAATCACAATCCTAAGCATTTAGAAATAGAAAACCATAATTCAAAAAAATACACGCACTCCTGTGTTCATGGCAGCAGCCCTTAAATAGCCAAGATGTGAAAGAAATCTTAGTGTCCACTTACAGATGAACAGATAAAGAACATGTGGTATATATACACAATGAAATATTATTCAACCATAAAAAAGGAGGAAATAATGCTATATGTAGCAACATGGATGGATCTAGAGAATGATAAATATCGTATGATATCACTTACATGTGGAATCTAAATATATATACAGTGTGTCAGTTCCTCAGTCGTGTCCACCTCTTTGCAACCCCATATACTGTAGCCAGCCCTGTTCCTCTGTCCATGGGAGATTCCAGGCAAGAATACTGGAGTGGTTTGGCATTTATATGTAAGCTTATTTACAGAACAAAAGGAGATATATAGGCATAGAAACCAAGTTTATGGTTACCAAAGAGGAAATGGAGAGGGATAAATTAGGAATTGGAGGTTAACATATACACACTACTATAGATGAAATATAGGGAGACAGGGAGGACAGGGAAGACTGGCATGTTGCAGTCCATGGGGCGAGTCTGACATGATTTAGTGACTGAACAACAGCAGCAATATTAAATAGATAACTAACAAGGACCTGCTGTATAGCACCTGAAACTAACATGACATGTAACATTATAAATATCAAGACTGCCGGGAGAAATATCAATAACCTCATATATGCAGATGACACCACCCTTATGGCAGAAAGTGAAGAGGAACTCAAAGGCCTCTTGATGAAAGTGAAAGAGGAGAGTGAAAAGTTTGGCTTGAAGCTCAACATTCAGAAAACGAAGATCATGGCATCTGGTCCCATCACTTCATGGGAAATAGATGGGGAAACAGTGGAAACAGTGTCAGACTTTATTTTTTTGGGCTCCAAAATCACTGCAGATGCTGATTGCAGCCAGGAAATTCAAAGATGCTTACTCCTTGGAAGGAAACTTATGACCAACTTAGATAGTATATTAAAAAGCAGAGACATTACTTTGCCAACCAAGGTCCATCTAGTCAAGGCTATGGTTTTTCCAGTGGTCATGTATGGATGTGAGAGTTGGACTGTGAAGAAAGCTGATCACCGAAGAATTGATGCTTTTGAACTGTGGTGTTGGAGAAGACTCTTGAGAGTCCCTTGGAGTGCAAGGAGATCCAATCAGTTCATTTTAAAGGAGATTAATCCTGGGTGTTCACTGGAGGGACTGATGCTAAAGCTGAAACTCCAATACTTTGGCCACCTCATTGGAAGTGTCGACTCACTGGAAAAGACTCTGATGCTGGGAAAGATTGGGGGCGGGAGGAGAAGGGGACGACAAGGAATGAGATGGCTGGATGGCATCACCGACTCAATGGACATGAGTTTGAGTGAACTCCTGGAGTTGGTGATGGACAGGGAGGCCTGGCGGGCTGTGATTCATGGGGTCGCAAAGAGTCGGACACAACTGAGCTCCTGAACTGAACTGAAACATTTGATAAATAAAAGTTAATTAACTAATTAAAATATCCTTTGTAAAGAATAGTTAAAGCAAAATTTAAATAAAGAGTCACAAATACAGATTTGTTTAACTTATTCTCTTTCTCCTAGGCACAAATGTTCTGAATCCAAGGACTAAGACCTAGAATATAAAATAGAAAGTGGTAGGGGACTAATTTGTGCTTCTAACAGGGAAAGAATAGTTGGATCTTTTTCCACCTTAAAGCCTTCAGAGATCATACTTCCAATCAAGATTTAATGATTTTTCTTTGTTTTTCATCTCCCCATATCAATCATCTTAACATTGATATAAAATTGCAATAACCCATTTCCTTGACATTATAAATGGATTTCCATTTTATATTGACATGGCAAAGTTTTCAAAAATTGCTTATTATTTTTAACACCCATGTTCTTTTTAAGATATATATATAGATTTTCCAATTATGTTTTTCTAGGAGAGGAGTACCTCCAAAAAAATTTTTTAAAGCCTGACTATTGTTTTAATACATTTTCAATTGCAGTCCAGGTTGTATCCCCAAGAAAAAGGCCAAAATCCAATTAGAAATACATCCCTTTGATTATAATCCTGTTTTGCCTTTAAAGAGATGTTAATTTTCCAAATCCCTGCAGATGGATATAGAGCACAGATGTGCACAGCAGTAAGTGAACAATATGTAGGCATGCACCTTATCTTCCAAAGTAGCAGTTGAAAATGGCACTCAACCTAATTAGCTCTCAAAAATGATTTAGAAGGACAGGAATTGGAAGGAGAGTCAGAGCCAGACAATATGTTGCTAAGTTTTGAAATAGAAACATGTCTTTAGTAGAGAGTCTTAAACAAGATTCATATGTGGGAAAGAGAAAGATCAAGCTTCACTCAGAGTTGACCTCGACTGTGATTTCATCAGCCTGTCTTCTCAAGACTCTATAGTTAGCTTGACAGAACTTTCCTTTTGAACCTTAGAACCCTATTTTCACAAAGGTGTATTCTGCCAGTTCTTCTACTTTTGACATCCACCTGTTTAGTCCCAATTCTTTCAGTGCCTCTAGTTCTTGTGTCTGTGATGTGCTCATTGACCCTAACTTCCAACTCCACTGTCTCTGCTCATTAATCTTGACCTTGACTCTAGAGCTTATCGTCTCAGTTAAACTTCTATACTGGGTTTCTTGTTTGGGTTTGGACTTCCAAGAAAGTTGCTAGGGACATAACCTTATCTCCTTAGAAAGGTCTAAATATATAATGATAACAACAAAGTTAGTGATAATATGCATTCATGAGTCCTTGAAAATGCACCATTTTCTTAAAGACATTTTGGGGGTTTTGTTGTTTGTTTTGTTCTAATACAAGAATTTTCAGTAAGGCTGGTTTGACAGCAGAGCTGAACTTGTCTCAAGAGAACAATTTCTGAAAATTATAAGGTTAAAAATAAGAGAGAGAATATTGGGAATTGCTAGAGGAAAAGTCAATGAACTATCATCTCTATCATACCTATATTTGGTGAAAATATTCTCTTTAGCTATTAATAGGACTTCCCTGGTGGCTTAAACAGTAATGAATCTGCCTGCAATGTGCGAGACCTGGGTTCAATCCATGCGTTGGGAAGATCCCCTGGAGGAGGGCATGGCAACCCACTTCTGTATTATTGCCTGGAGAATCCCCAAGACAGAAGTGCTTGGTGGGCTACTGTCCATGGGGTTGCAAAGAGTCAGACACAACTGAACACATAGCTATTAATACATCTTGTGCACCTGTATACACAAAGACCAATGCTATTTAGATATATGTTTATAAAAAGTAAATTGTATAATCTAAACTCTTAACACATGTGGTCATTAATTTCTTCAAGACTTACTTATTTAAAACACTGTAGACACTGGTAAACATACCTATTTTCACTCTTTAATATGTAGAGAAAAAACAGAGTATTTTTGTCCTCACAAATAATTTAAAAGGATTGAAGGAGGCTTTCAGACATGACGAAATTTTCTCTATTCAGCACATCATTCCTTCATTCTTTCAATGCTAGTGCTGATTCTTGGTTCATCTATAAGTTGCTTCCTAGTTCTTCTCAGACATACCCTTCCTGGCTTCTACTTTTTGCTGTTCAAATGACCCATAAATTAGTATTTCAAGGTGACTTACATTTTATAATGAACATAGAGTGATTCCCACTACCAGGAAGTAGCCCATTCCTTCCCCTCTTGCCTCTTTTCTCCCTTCTGCCAGAATATTGTCCTCAACTAGGAAGAAATGTATTCTCTTCATGAAAGAACACAATGTTGAGGTGATTTCTACATTCTGAAGTTTCTCTCAGAGGCATTGACTTGACCAGAATCATATTTTTCCAGTTTTGAAAAAAAATATATGCCCATGTTCTTAAATCAAATTCTGCCCTCTATGCAGCTTAAGACAAACGTGAAGTTTTATGCAAAAGACAACCTTTACATTATTCTCAAACTATCTCTAATTATTGAATTACTTTTGTAACTAAGCAGAGATTGAGAGATTTTCCTTTCTCACCACTCAGATTTGCTTGATCTTATTACTCAGTGATACACCTATCAACCTGATATACGCACAAACAGACACATATACAAATGCAAATGTGTATTTTCTTGCGTGTGTGTGAGAAAAGCAAGGTCTATTTAATTCAGCAAAATGTTTGTAACAATTATTTCTTACAATTTTTTAAAAATAAAAATCCTCTATCAAATAACCTCTCTGAACTAATCTGGAAATGTTTGAAGATGTGGTTATATATTTTTACATTTCTTAATTCTTTTTTCTGATTGGCACAAACTGGGTAGACATTGAGTGTTTTGCCTACAAGCCAGTAATTTGGTAGTCTCTGCATTAGGATTTCACCCAGAAACCCACGGTGGCATTGGCTGCTGCTCAAGAAGAAAAGCAAAAAAAGCAGTTTGCTCCCATCTGGGTAAGTAGAACTTTAGCCTGTCATTTCTGAAAGTGGAAGCATATTAATTACCAAGAAGAGATCTTCCTGCAAACTTCTAAATCAAAGAAGTGGGAAAAGTTTAAAAGCAAAGTACTGATAGTCTATTAATTTGGGAGCCAAAGCTGATGCTCTGCTTTGTCAATACTATCACAACTCTCCTTTCCCAGTCTCCTCAAGCCTGGAAGAAGCAGTGCATCACAGCTAGGCTTCTTTTCTGTTATTTAAAATAGGTTGAAGCTCTTTGCTTTTATAATAAGAAGCTGAGTCTCACAAAATGTATTAACTAGAATCAGAGAGTTTTACTCAGTTTCATCCTGAATGTAAACAGAGTTGGTTTCCCTAAGGAAGGAATCTGGTCACAAATTGATGATCTCGCAATTATGTTCCCACTTTACTTAACTATTATGAAAGCTAAGTACAAAGAATTAGAAGCTTGTGTCACTCTAAGACATGTGTTGAAATCCTAACTCTTAATGTGATGATATTAGGATTGGGTCTTTGAATTGGAGTTCTTATGAGACCCCAAAGTGTCCCCTTACTGTGCTTCCTCGGGCTCTCACAAGAACCTGACCATACTGGAACCCTGATCTCAGACTTTCAGCCTCCAGAACTGTGATAAATAAGTTTGTGTTCTTTATAATGTAGTCAGTCTATAGTATTTTGTTATAGCACCTGAAACTAAGACATTAAGTGTTTATTTTAAATAAAATATTCTGACTTGGCTCGAAAAAGCTGATTGCTTCATTTTTAATCTTTTACCCTGAAATTACACTGAAGACAACATTCTTCCTTGTATACACAAACTAAGTACATGTGTGTGGTTTCTCTTCACAGTATGAGATTCACTTCCACCATCTTGACTTTACCAATTGTGCTTCTCTGCTCAAGATACCCCTTAGCTATAGCAAATCCTCTCTGTATGCTGTTTGTTTCATGAATCAAATCACAGGCTCTTTGAATATTAGGACCAAGGGGCTAGATATTCTATGCCTAGGCATTCATGAAAATATGATAATGAAATTAAGTAACTGATTTTTAAAATCTTGTTGGAAATATTTCAAGAATAGAGCAATCTGGGGACTTCCTTGGTGGGCAAGTGGCTAAGTTTCCATGCTCCCCGTGTGGGGGGCCCAGGTTCATATTCTTGTCAGGGAACTAGATCCCACATGCCAGAAATAAGAACCTGCCTCCTGCAACTAGAGATCCCTCATGCTGCATGAAGATCCTGAGTGCCACAGCTAAGACCTGGCACAGCCAAATATAAATAAATAAATGTTTCAAAAGAACAGAGCAACCTGACAGTTCCCTGAATCCTCCAGTTTCTCCAACCTGTTTGGTAATATATCTGTAATATTGCCCCAATCTGTCAAGATTTATACTCTTCAGTGGTTGGGCGGGTTTGTTTTCCTTCAATAATTCATTCATGCATGTATTTAATGTCTCATAAGTGTTTACTGTGCCTGTGCCAGGCACTGAGGCTACAGTAGTAAACAAGTATAATAGTTATGCCCTCAGATTCCTTGTGTTTGCCGTCTTTACTGTGTCTTGATCCCTTGGTCCACGTTTCCTACCTCTTCCTCCTTTTTTATGGTTATGATCTCTCGCCACTTTGCTCATCATTGGCTTTATATCTGCATCTTTGTTGTGATGTCACTCTTCAAAGATTGACTTGAATTCCATCATGGATGTCATAGGCCCTTACTGCAAACTGACACAGATAGGGTCAGCTTAACTGTTCCAGATCCTCCAATCCTCAGGACCTTTCTTAGCTGAAGCAAAATGCCCTAGGCTCCACACTGTCATCACAGAGGAGGTTTGTGGAAGAGTTGAGAACCTGGGCTCCTGTTTATGCAAGTGTTCAGGTCTAGGGTCTACCAGCAGGCTCTTCTCACATCTGCTGCAGAGATTTCAGCTCCTGAAATCTCTGTGAAATAGAAACATTTGCACCTTCCTGATGATATAACTAACTGGGCTTCCCTGGTGGCTCAGAGGTTAAAGCGTCTGCCTCCAATGCGGGAGACCCGGGTTCGATCCCTGGGTCGGGAAGATCCCCTGGAGAAGGAAACGGTAGTCCACTCCAATATTCTTGCCTGGAGAATCCCATGGACGGAGACGCCTGGTAGGCTACAGTCCACGGGGTCACATAGAGTCGGACACGACTGAGCGACTGAACGGAACGGAACGGATGATATAACTAAAGCCCACTTTCTTCTATGACTGATGTTTTTCTTGACACCCTCCTTCCTAAATAAAAACCACTTTGTCTGAGACATTTTTGGGATCACAAAAAATTATTCCTTAGGAATACAGAATCAACTTTATATCCCAACCTTTGCATCTGTGAAATCAAATGCCATTCTGGAAATATTGGTTATTGTGTTGGTAACCAGATATAATACTTTAGGTAAAGCCTAGACACTTTCAGAAATGGCAACCCACTCCAGTGTTCTTGCCTGGAGAATCCCAGGGATGGGGGAGTCTGGTGGGCTGGCGTCTATGGGGTGGCACAGAGTCAGACACGACTGAAGCAACTTAGCAGCAGCAGCAGACATTCATTAGAAAGTAGATAACTTCAATCCACAGTTCTAATGAGGGAGATGGAGAATAAAAAACAATTGATGAGGAGCTGTCTTGGGATCCAATTTTTGACAGTTTATTGATCTTATTTGTGGTTCATTAAAAGTCACTATTTTCTTTTAGTTCATCCAATGATGTAATTAAAAGGCAAGATTTTGGAGGTCATTGAACAGTTTCTTGACAATGGAAAGTCTGAGCAGCTGAAACAAAGGGTCCTACATATATGAAGTATGATATACAGAATCTAAAACTTGTGATAAGAGATAAAAAGAAACTAATAGCTCTTGAGTTAGTTGTGAACAATCATGGCACCTCTCTTTTCGAAGGCATTTGAGGGAGACTAGAAATTATACTACATGCATTCTTTTGAATATACTAACTTAAAATAAATTCTAATATTAAAATTACCTTTGCACTTTTTGCCCATATAAAAGGAAGTACCAACTTTCTGTCACTCATATCTTCCACAAATAAGTAAGAATATATGAGAATAGTGCTGAGACTGAGGCACTAAAACATAAATTTTTTTCTGAGAAATGAAAATATGATCAGAAAAGACATCTTTCTCCAGAGAGTAACTTCAGGATGAGTGATACTGACTAAAGATGTAAGAGTTTCAGAATGAAAATGTACAAAGGAAAACACATCAAGAGATGATAGGCCTCTATCTACCATACAGAGAAGAAAACATCTAGATTAATCTTCTTTCCTTAGAAAGCACTTCATTAAATATGTGAATTTAAATGTTGGTCAATCATGAGAAACTTGTTTAGGTCACAAGATAAATTCGGGTGAAGTCATTTCTTTTCCTCTTTTAATTTATTACAGCTTGGGGGCCAGATTGTCATTTAAATGTTGGGTGCTGCTGCTGCTGCTGCTAAATCACTTCAGTCGTGTCCGACTCTGTGTGACCCCATAGACAGAAGCCCACCAGGCTCCCCCTTCCCTGGGATTCTCCAGGCAAGAACACAGGAGTGGGTTGCCATTTCCTTCTCCAATGCGTGAAAGTGAAAAGTGAAAGTGAAGTCGCTCAGCCACATCCGACCCTTAGCGACCCCACGGACTGCAGCCTACCAGGCTCCTCCATCCATGGAATTTTCTAGGCAAGAGTACTGGAGTGGCTTGCCATTGCCTTCTCCAAAATGTTGGGTAGGTAGGGAATAATGGAGTGAAAAAACCAGGCAGCAGGATTAAGGTGTTAGGCAGGTGTTGACTGAGCAATGACTCAGTGCCTGAAGGAAATTCACTTGGAGAGAAGGATGCCCTCCATCGGCAGGTGCTGGCAGAGCTTAAACCCCACAAGCACACTGTCCAAACCCCTACCAGCACCAGCACCAAAGGACAGGAGTGGGTTAGCTCTGAATGTTCTTCCACAATAGGATCATAGAACCTGATTTTAGTGGGTTGGTCATTCTTGTTGCTTTGTCTGTAACAGTCCCATTTGATGCCTCTTATGATTTCCCAGATGGTGCTACTGGTACAAAACCCGCCTAACAGTGCAGGAGATGTAAGAGATACAGGTTTGATCGCTGAGTTAAGAAGATCTCCTGGAGAAGGGCATGGCAGCCCACTTCAGTGTTCTTGTCTGGAGAATCCCATGGACAGAGGGGCCTGGCGGACTCTAGTCCATAGTGTCCCAAAGAGTCAGACACGACTGAACCTACTTAGCACACACACAGCACATCATGGCATTAAAAATTGCTTTTTTCCCCCTCAATTTAAAAATATTCTGGTTTGTATCTTAATTTTCTGAGGTCTTCATTTTTCTCTAGTATTGTGTTTGATATTCATTACAAATTTTTAAAAAATTGATAGAGGGACATTTAGAAGTTTGTAGTTATATATAGACCACTACACATAAAATAGACAGGAAACAAGGATTTACTGTATAGCACAGGGACCTATATTCAATATCTTGCAGTAACTAGTAATGAGAAAATAATCTGATATGTGTATATATATATATAGGCATATAACTGAATCATTTTGTTGTACGACTGAAATTAACACAGTATTATAAATTGGCTATACGTCAATCAAAAATTTTTAGAGTGGGATATTTTGCAACAAAATCTTTTTAAATAGGTAGGTTCTGCAAATGTCACTCATAAAATTGTACATGGCTGTTCATAAGACTTTTTTATTTTTTTATTTTTTTTGAACAGAGGAAAATTTATGCGTCGAACCTGGACTGGTCACTTATGATAATATACATGCTACAATTCCATTCTCCCCAATCATTCCACCTTCACCCTCTCCCACAGAGTCCCAAAGACTGTTCTAAATGCCTATGTCTCTTTTGCAGTCTCTTATACAGGGTTCAGGTTACCATTTTTCTAAATTCCATATATATGCGTTAATATACGGTATTGATGTTCTTCTTTCTGGCTTACTTCACTCTGTATCATTGGCTCCAATTTCATCCACCTCATTAAAACTGATTCAAATGCATTCTTTTTGATGGCTGAGAAATACTCCATTGTGTATATGTACCAAAGCTTTCTTATCCATTCATCTGCAGATGGACATCTAGGTTGCTTCCATGTCCTGGCTATTATAAACAGTGCTGCAATGAACATTGGAGTACATGTGTCTCTTTCAATTCTGGTTTCCTCAGTGTGTATGCCCAGGAGTGCGATCGCTGGATCATATGGCAGTTCTATTTCCAGTTTTCTGAGGAATCTCCACACTGTTCTCCATAGTGGCTGTACTAGTTTGCATTCCCACCAACAGTGGAAGAGGGTTCCCTTCTCTCCACACCCTCTCCAGCACTTATTGCATGTAGACTTTTGGATAGCAGCCATTCTGACTGGTGTGAAATGGTATCTCATTGTGGTTTTGATTTGCATTTCTCTGATGATGAGGGATGTTGAGCATTTTTTCATGTGTTTATTAGCCATCTTTATGTCTTCTTTGGAGAAATGTCTGTTTAGTTCTTTGGCCCATTTTTTGATTGGGTCACTTAGTTTTCTGGAATTAAGCTGCAGGCTTGTATAATTTGGAGATTAATCCTTTATCAGTTGCTTCATTTGCTATTATTTTCTCCCATTCTGAAGGCTGTCTTCTCACCTTGCTTAGAGTTTCCTTTGCTGTGCAGAAGCTTTTGATTTTAATTAGGTCCCATTTGTTTATTTTTGCTTTTATTTCCAATATTCTGGGAGGTGGGTCTTGGAGGATCCTGCTGTGATTTATGTCAGAGAGTGTTTTGCCTACGTTCTCCTCTAGGAGTTTTATAGTTTCTGGTCTTACATTTAGATCTTTAATCCATTTTGAGTTTATTTTGGTGTATGGTGTTAGGAAGTATTCTAGCTTCATTCTTTTACAAGTGGCTGACCAGTTTTCCCAGCACCACTTGTTAAAGAGACTGTCTTTTCTCCATTTTATATTCTTGCCTCCTTTGTCGAAGATAAGGTGTCCATAGGAGCGTGGTTTATCTCTGGGCTTTCTATTTTGTTCCATTGATCTATATTTCTGTCTTTATGCCAGTACCATACTGTCTTGATGACTGTGGCTTTGTAATAGAGCCTGAAGTCCGGCAGGTTAATTCCCCCAGTTCCATTCTTCTTCCTCAAGATTGCTTTGGCTATTCGAGGTTTTTTGTATTTCCATACAAATTGTGAGATTATTTGTTCTAGTTCTGTGAAAAATATTGTTGGTAGCTTGATAGGGATTGCATTGAATGTATAAATTACTTTGGGTAGTATACTCATTTTTACAATATTTATTCTTCCAATCCACGAACACGGTATATTTCTCCATCTATTTGTGTCCTCTTTGATTACTTTCACTAGTGTTTTATAGTTTTCTATGTACAAGTCTTTTGTTTCCTTAGGTAGATATATTCCTAAGTATTTAATTGTTTTCATTGCAACAGTGAATGGAATAGTTTCCTTAATTTCTCTTTCTATTTTCTCATTATTAGTGTATAGGAATGCAAGGGATTTCTGTGTGTTGATTTTATATCCTGCAACTTTACTGTAATCATTGATTAGCTCTAGTAGTTTTCTGGTAGAGTCTTTAGGGTTTTCTGTGTAGAGGATCATGTCATCAGCGAACAGTGAAAGCTTTACTTCTTCTTTTCCAATTTCTATTCCTTTTATGTCTTTTTCTGCTCTGATTGCTGTAGCCAAAACTTCCAGAACTATGTTGAATAGTAGTGGTGAGAGTGGGCACCCTTGTCTTGTTCCTGACTTTAGGGGAAATGCTTTCAGTTTTTCACCATTGAGGATAATGTTTGCTGTGGGTTTGTCATATACAGCTTTTATTATGTTGGGGTATGTCCCTTCAATTCCCACTTTCTGGAGGGTTTTTATCAAAAATGGATGTTGAATTTTGTCGAAGGCTTTCTCTGCATCTATTGAGATAATCATATGATTTTTATTTTTCAGTTTGTTAATGTGGTGTATTACGTTGATTGATTTGCGTATATTGAAGAATCCTTGCATTCCTGGGATAAAGCCCACTTGGTCATGATGTATGATCTTCTTAATGTGTTGTTGGATTCTGATTGCTAGAATTTTGTTAAGGATTTTTGCATCTATGTTCATCAGTGATATTGGCCTATAGTTTTCTTTTTTTGTGGGGTCTTTACCAGGTTTTGGGATTAGGGTGATGGTGGCCTCATAGAATGAGTTTGGAAGTTTCCCTTCCTCAGCTATTTTCTGGAAGAGTTTGAGTAGAATAGGTGTTAGCTCTTCTCTAAATTTTTGGTAGAATTCAGCTGTGAAGCCGTCTGGACCTGGGCTTTTGTTTGCTGGGAGATTTTTGATTACAGTTTCAATTTCCGTGCTTGTGATGGGTTTGTTCAGATTTTCTATTTCTTCCTGGTTCAGTTTTGGAAAGTTGTACTTTTCTAGGAATTTGTCCATTTCTTCCAGGTTATTCATTTTATTGCCATATAATTGCTGATAGTATTCTCTAATAATCCTTTGTATTTCTGTGTTGTCAGTTGTGATCTCTCCATTTTCATTTCTAATTTTATTGATTTGGTTCTTCTCCCTTTGTTTCTTGAAATTTTAATTAATTGTGTTTGTGTAAATAAAGTAAGTGTGTAAAATATGTGTGTCTAAATATTTGTGTATATATTATAAATATATAACATATTGTGTCTGTGTGTGTGTGTGTGTGCGCTCAGTCTTGTCTGACTGTTTGCAACCCCATAGACTATAGCCCACCAGGCTCCTCTGTACATATAAATTTCCAGGAAGAATAATGGAGTGGCTTGTTATTTCCTCTTGCAGGGGATCTTCCAATCCCAGGGATCAAACCCATATCTCTTGCATCTCCTGCACTAGCAAGCAAATTCTTTACACTAGCACCATCTAGGAAATCCATATAACACACTATATGACATATAAAGCTGTTATATATCATACTTTGTACTTCATATGTACATGTCTAGATAAAAACACATATATACGAACATGTCTTCACAGTTATACATAAACACACATAGCATACACACATATACCATAAAAATGATGTGTGATTCATTTAAAATAAACTACTATACATTCATTATTCAATTTAAAGGGTAAAGGTTATAGGTTTTTTGTTTTATTAATTTATTTATTTGATGGATAACTGTTTTACAATATTGTGTTGCTTTCTACCACATACATCAACATGAGTCAGCCATAGGTATACATACGTCCCCTCCCTCTTGAACCTCCCTCTCATCTCCCACCCCATCCCACCCCTCTATGTTGTCACAGCCCTGGTTTCAGCTCCCTGAGTCATACAGCAAATTCCCACTGGTTATCTGTTTTACATATGGCAATGTATATTTCCTTACTACTCTCTCCATCCTCCCATCCTCCCCTACCCTCTCAGTGTCCACAAATCTGTTCTGTTTCTGCATTTCCAGGACTGCTCTGCAAATTGGTTCACCAGTACCATATTTCTAGATTCCATATACAGGCACTGCTGCTGCTGTTGCTGCTAAGTCACTTCAGTCGTGTCCGACTCTGTGTGACCCCATAGACGGAAGCCCACCAGGCTCCCCTGTCCCTGGGATTCTCCAGGCAAGAACACTGGAGTGGGTTGCCATTTCCTTTTCCAATGTGTGAAAGTGAAAAGTGAAAGTGAAGTCGCTCACTTGTGTCCGACCCTTAGCGACCCCACGGACTGCAGCCTACCAGGCTCCTCTGTCCATGGGATTAGTACTGGAGTGGTTTGCCATTGCCTTCTCCGGCTCCTTGGCCTAATATATGATATTTGTTTTTATCTTTCTGACTTACTGCACTGTCTATAACAGGCTCTAGGTTCATCCACCTCATTCAGTTCAGTTCAGTTCAGTTCAGTCACTCAGTCGTGTCAGACTCTCCACGAACCCATGAATCACAGCACGCCAGGCCTCCCTGTCCATCACCAACTCCCGGAGTACACTCAAACGCAGGTCCACAGAGTCAGTGATGCCATCCAGCCATCTCATTCTCTGTCATCCCCTTCTCCTCCTGCCCCAAACCTTTCCCAGCATCAGAGTCTTTTCCAGTGAGTCAACTCGTCGCATGAGGTGGCCAAAGTATTGCAGTTTCAGCTTTAGCATCAGTCCTTCCAATGAACACCCAGGATTGATCTCCTTTAGAATGGACTGGTTGGATCTCCTTGCAGTCCAAGGGACTCTCAAGAGTCTTCTCCAACACCACAGTTCAAAAGCATCAATTCTTCAGCGATCAGCTTTCTTCACAGTCCAACTCTCACATCCATACATGACCACGGGAAAAACCATAGCCTTGACTAGACGGACCTTGATTGGCAAAGTAATGTCTCTGCTTTTTAATGTACTATCAAGGTTGGTCATAACTTTCCTTCCAAGGAATAAGTGTCTTTTAATTTCATGGCTGCAATCAGCATCTGCAGTGATTTTGGAGCCCAAAAAAATAAAGTCTGACACGGTTTCCACTGTTTTTCCATCTATTTCCCATGAAGTGATGGGACCAGATGCCATGATCTTCGTTTTCTGAATGTTGAGCTTCAAGCCAACCTTTTCACTCTCCTCTTTCACTTTCATCAAGAGGCTTTTGAGTTCCTCCTCACTTTCTGCCATAAGGGTAATGTCATCTGCATGTCTGAGGTTATTGATATTCCTCCCAGCAATGTTGATTCCAGCTTGTGCTTCTTCGAGCCCAGCATTCCTCATGATGTACTCTGCATATAAGTTAAATAAGCAAGGTGACAATATACAGCCTTGACGTAATCCTTTTCCTATTTGGAACCAGTCTGTTGTTCCATGTCCGGGTCTAACTGTTGCTTCCTGACCTGCATACAGGTTTCTCAAGAGGCAGGTCAGGTGGTCTGGTATTCTCATCTCTTTCAGAATGTTCCACAGTTTATTGTGATCCACATAGTCAAAGGTTTTGCATAGTCAATGAAGCAGAAATAGATGTTTTTCTGGAACTCTCATTAGAACTTACTCAAATGAGTTCCTTTTATGGCTAAGTAATATTCTATTGTATACATGTACCATCGCTTCTTTATCCATTCATCTGTCGATGGACATCTAGGTTGCTTCCATGTCCTAGCTATTATAAATAGTGCTGCAATGAACATTGAATGAGGAAATATTTCACATAAGAGTTAGTCTGTAATTGACCTGTTTTCTTCAAATACAGACATGCAGAATCCTTTCTATACAACACATAGAGAAGAATTTTCTGGATAAATTAATGTTGAAACTGTATGTGTATTTATAAGATTATAAAAGAATGACAACTCTATCTTTTCTTCTACAACTTTTTTTTAAAGTGAGAGAAGAGTGACTAGTGCTATAAAAGAAGTATTAATACAGGTTCTAGGTAAAGATTAAATTTGGGGGAGCTGTAAAAATTTTGAGAATATGCTACAATTAGTATTTCGGTAATATTTCAAAAGTATTCCCAGCTCCATGTGAATGTGAATTACAGGTGGCATGAAATAACAAAATCCATGTGTAATACAGATTCAGATACTTGGCAAATAGATTCCTGATCAGATGATTTATCTGTTCTCTGGTGTGGTAAAAACAACTGGAGCAATAGTTATGCTGTCAGTAAGATATATGACTATGAGCGAACACACATTTACTTGTGAGTATATAAATGCATACACATACATTACATATGAAGGGATTTGTGCGCATCAATACAGATAATTTAACTGCACTTGGTACTAAATGCAGAGAATGCCTCTTAAAACTGGTGTGCTGTTTCTTCATGATCTTCTATTCAATTGATAAAAAGAACATTTATTTAGTTCAATATGGTTTAAAACTTTATCCAAATCAGTAGTCTAAGTAACCCTTTTAAGTCACATTGTCTTGAAAGTACTTGCTTAGCCTCATAGATTCTGTCCCTTCTCCTGTGTGTACCCAGTGTGGCTTCTGACTATGTGGAGGAAAGAAGGCTCTTGTGACTTTGTAGAATTAAATGACAGGTTTGACTGGCTTGATCTTTGAGATCACGATCCCGTGCAGTCCAAGGGACTCTCAAAAGTCTTCTCTAGAACTACAAATTGAAAACATCAATTCTTTGGTGCTAAACCAAAGAGTTTTATGGCTCAACTCTTACATTTATACATTACTACTGGGAAAAAAAACATAGATTTGACTTTACAGACCCCTGTCAGCAAAGTGATATCTCTGCTTTTTAATACTTAGTCTAGGTTTGGCATTACTTTCCTTCCAAGGAGGACGTGTCTTTACTTTCATGGCTCCAGTCACCATACACAATGATTTTGGAGCCTAAGAAAATAAAATCTGTCACCACTTCCATTGTTCCTCCTTATGGGAGAACAATGGGAGAAGGAAAAGGCAACCCACTCCAGTCCTCTTGCCTGGAAAATCCCATGGATGGAGGAACCTGGTAGGCTACAGTTCATTGGGTCGCAAAGAGTCAGACACAGCTGAGCGACTTCACTTCATTCACTTCTTACTTTATCGTTGGAGAAGGAAATGGCAACCCAGTCCAGTATTCTTGCCTGGAGAATGCCATGGACAGAGGAGCCTGTTGGGTCATGGTCCATGGGGTTGCAGAGGGTCAGACACTACTGAAGTGACTAAGCAGCAGCAGCAGCATAGTTGATATTAAGTGACTGATCAGGATGCTATGACCTTAGTTTTTTGAATGCTGAGTTTCAAGACAGCTTTTTCACTCTCTTCTTTCATCATCATCAATAAGCTCTTGAGGTCCTCTTCACTTTCTGCCATTAGAGTGGTATAATCTGTTCATCTGAGGTTGTTGATATTTCTCCCTGCAAGTTTGATTTGTGCTTGTGATTCATTCAGCCCAGCATTTCACATGATGTGCTCTGCATATAAGTTAAATAAGCATGGTAACAAGTTATAGCTTTGTCATACTCCTCTCCCAATTTTGAACCTGTCATTTCTTCCATGTCCAATTCTAACTGTTTTGTTGTTACTGTTGTTGCTGTCATTATTGATGTTTTACCTACACACAGATTCTGTAGGACTCAGGTAAGGTGGTCTGAGTCTTAAATATTTAAAAGGTCTTAAAATATTCCCATCACTTTAAGAACTTTCCACAGTTTGTTGGGATCCATATAGTCAAAGTCTTTAATGTAATAAAAGAAGCAGAAATATATGTTTTTCTGGAAATCTCCCTTGCTTTCTCCATGATCCAACAAATGTTGATCTTGATTCCTCTGCCTCTTTGAAACACAGATTACACATCTGGAAATTTTTGATTCACGTACCTTTGTAACCTACCTTGAAGGATTTTGAACATCACATTGCTAGCATGTGAAATGTGCACAAATGTGTGGTAGTTTGAACGTTCTTTTTCATTGCCTTTCTCTGGGATTGGAATGAAACCTGACTTTTTTCAGTCCTGTGACCACTGCTGATTTTTCCAAATATGTTGAAATATTTAGTGCAGCACTTAGTATCATCTTTTATGATTTTCAATAACTCAGTGGGAACTCCATCACCTCTATTAGCTTTGTTCACAGTAATATGTTATAAGGCCCACTTGACTTCACACTCCAGGATGTCCATCTCTAGGTGAATGAATATATCATCATCATTATCCTGTTCATTAAGACCTTTCTTCTATAGTTCTGTGTATTCTTGCCACCTCTTCTTAATATCTTCTGTTTATGTTAGTTCCTTACCACTTCTGTCCTTTATTGTGCTTACCCCTGAATGAAATATTCCCTTGATAGCTCCAATTTTCTTGAAGAGATCTCTAGTCTTTCCCATTCTATTGTTTTCCTCTATTTCTTTGCATTGGTCTCTTAAGAAGGCTGCCTTTTCCCTCTTTGCTATTCTTTGGAACTCTGCATTCACTTTGGTATATCATTCCCTTTTTCCATTGCCTTTCTCTTCTCTTCTTTCCTCAGCTCGTTTTAAAGCCTCTTCAGGCAACCACTTTCCCTTCTTGCCTTTCTCTTTCTTTTGGAGGATTTTGGTCACTGACTCCTGTACAGTATCATGAACCTGCACCCATAATTCTCCAAGCATTCTGTCTACCAGAGCTAATCCCTTAAATCTATTTGTCATCTTCATTGTATAATCATAAGGAATTTAATTTAGGTCATACCTGAATCACTCAGGTAATACCTGCATAACCAAGTGATTTTCCCTACTTTCTTCAAAACTGAATTTTGTGAATCGGAGCTATTTTATACTTTTATCACCTATTTCAAACTAATAACAAGTTGATTTTATTAGAATTGTGTAAGGAATACCGTATTATTCTATGTATAGTTATTTTTGCTATGTTCTTAACTTTTAAATTAGGGTTGTAAGTTAGTTTGCATCACTATTGATTGCAGCCATGAAATTAAAGATGCTTACTCCTTGGAAGGAAAGTTATGACTAATATAGACAGCATATTAAAAAGCAGAGACATTACTTTGTCAACAAAGGTCCTTCTAGTAAAGGCTATGGTTTATCCAGTAGTCATATATGGATGTAAGAGTTGAAGTATAAAGAAAGCTGAGTGCCAAAGAATTGATGCTTTTGAACTGTGGTGTTGGAGAAGACTCTTGAGAGTCCCTTGGACTGCAAGGAGATTCAACCAGTCCATCCTAAAGGAGATCAGTCCTGGGTGTTCATTGGAAAGACAGATGTTGAAGCTGAAACTCCAAAACTTTGGCCACATGATGCAAAGAGCTGACTCATTGGAAAAGACCCTGACGCTGGGAAAGATTGAGGTCAGTACAAGAAGGGGACAACAGAGGATGAGATGGTGGATGGCATCACCGACTCAATGGACATGAGTTTGAGTAAACTCCGGGAGTTGGTGATGGACAGGGAGGCCTGGCGTGCTGCGGTTCCTGGGGTCACAAAGAGTCTGACATGACTGAGCAACTGAACTGAACTGAACTGATTGCCACATTACAAGAGTTAACTAAGACTATATATTCAAAATCACTGGTAAGATTTATGTTAACTTTTTGTGTTTTTGTGATTACAGTTAGTATTCTTTCACTTCCATTCAAAATGAACTCCTTTAACATTTTGGTAAGGCAGTTCTTGTGGTAATGAAGTCCCACAGCTTTTGTTGATTTGAGACAGTTTTTCACTTTTGAAAATATTTTTATTTTTGGAAATAGCTGTGCAGGGTATGATATTCTTGGTTGACACATATTTTCTTTCAATATTTTAAATGTAATCCCTTCCTCTATTCATCTCAAAAATTTGCATTGATAAATCTGCTGACAATTGTATGGGGGTTTCCCTATATGTAATCTCTCTTTTTTCTTGCTGTTTTGATTGTTTTCTTTATCTTTCAATTTGTCAATTTGATTATAATGTGTGTTGGTACAGCTCTAGTGAGGTTCAGTCTATTTGAGATCCTTTGAGACTGATAGATCTGGATATTCATTTCTCTTCTCAGCTTCATAATATTTTTAGTTATTATTCCTTTAAATACACTTTCTAATCTTTTCTCTTACCTTTCTCTTGGGATTCTCATAATGTAAGTATTGTTTCTTTTTATTGTGTCTCATAAGTCTGGTAGGGTTTCTTTATTTTTTAGTCTTTTTCTCTTTTTATTTCTCTTACTGGAAATTTCCAATATCAGTCCTCCACATTGCTGATTTTTTTCTTCTGCATAGTCATTTGCTTTGGAACTCTCTATTTAATTTTATAGTTCAATTACTACATTTTTTCACTATAGGATTTCTATTTTGTTGTTTTGTTTTGATGGTTTCTTCTGCTATGCCAAATGTTTTGTTTTGTCCTTCAATATGTCCCTAATTTCATTTAGTTGTAAGTCTGTGTTCCTATAGTTCATGAAACTTCTTTAAGAGGATTAATTGGAATCCTTTGTCTGGAATTCACAGATCACCATTTTTTAGTATCAGATTTTGGAGCTTGATTAACTTTCTCTGGTGGTATCATATTTATCTGGGTTTGTGTGTGTATGTGATCCTTAATTTTTTACATTGGTATCTGCACATTTGAGTAAGCAAGTTCCCCTTCCAGGTTTGCTTTGGAAGAAACACATTTTTACAGTCAGCTCAGTTTGGGTTTCTGGGATGTCTCCTGATAATATTTTGGGAAGGTGGGGCCTGCCATAATGGTCTATCTTTGGTGAAGTAGTGTTCAGGCTCTGAGGTTGGGAACAGAGTGTGTCGCTGACTGAGAACAGCTGGACTGATCTGCTGACTTGGCTTCCTATTTACCTGAGACTATAGGATGAATTCTGTGGTTTCCTCTGTTCTTTGGTGTGGCTTACTAAATGATTGGGACAGCATGCTGTATGTATTTAATGAATAGGAAGTGTATTAGCTTCCTTGCCCTTTGGAGAGCAAGAGAGGACCTAGGACCTGTACAGCTCATTGTTTCAGGCCCTAAATTAGGCAGGCCTGAGGCCAGGGCCGGCGGCCGAGAGGAGCTACCCCACGTCCAACAGGCGGTGGATGCGCAGGGGCAGGAGGGCCGAGAGGAGCTACTCCGCCTTCAAGGTCAGGAGGGGCGGCCTTGAGGAGATACCCCTCGTCCAAGGTAAGATACAGCGGCTGCACTTTGCTGGAGCGGCTGTGAAGAGATTTTCCACGACCAAGGTAAGAGAAACCCAAATAAGATGGTAGGTATTGCTAGGGGGCATCAGAGGGCAGACACACTGAAATCATAATCACAGGAAACTAGTCAATCTGATCACATGGACCACAGCCGAATGTGGTCCACTGGAGAAGGGAATGGCAAACCACTTCAGTATACTTGCCTTGAGAACCCCATGAACAGTAACAAAGGGCAAAATGATAGGATACTGAATGAGGAATTCCCCAGGTTGGTAGGTGCCCAGTATGCTACCGGAGTTCAGTGGAGAAATAACTATAGAAGGAATAAAGGGATGGAGCAAAAGCAAAACCAATACCCAGCTGTGGATGTGACCAGTGATAGAAGCAAGTACCGGTGCTGTAAAGAGCAATATTGCATAGGAACCTGGAATGTTAGGCCCATGAATCAAGGCAAATTGGAAGTGGTCAAACAGGAGATGGCAAGAGTGAACGTCGACATTCTAGGAATCAGTGAATTAAAATGGACTGGAATGGGTGAATTTAACTCGGATGACCACTATATCTACTACTGTGGTCAGGAAACTCTTAGAAGAAATGGAGTAGCCATCATGGTCAACAAAAGAGTCCGAAATGCAGTACT
Organism: Moschus berezovskii; assembly: GCF_049115385.1. Lineage (NCBI taxonomy): Eukaryota > Metazoa > Chordata > Mammalia > Artiodactyla > Moschidae > Moschus > Moschus berezovskii. Next base: position 62,285,909 of record NC_142461.1, read on the forward strand.
TGGATGCAATCTTAAAAATGACAGGATGATTTCTGTTCGTTTCCAAGGCAAACCATTCAATATTACAGTAGTCCAGGCCTATTCCCCAACCAGTAATGCTGAAGAAGCCGAAGTTAATTGGTTCTATGAAGACCTACAAGACCTTTTAGAACTAACACCCAAAAAAGATGTCCTTTTCATTATAGGGACTGGAATGCAAAAGTAGGAAGTCAAGAAACACCTGGAGTAACTGGCAAATTGGCCTTGGAGCACGGAATGAAGCAGGGCAAAGGCTAATAGAGTTTTGTCAAGAGAATGCACTGGTCATAGCAAACACCCTCTTCCAACAACACAAGAGAAGACTCTACACATGGACATCACCAGATGGTCAACACCGAAATCAGATTGATTATATTCTTTGCAGCCAAAGATGGAGAAGCTGTATACAGTTAGCAAAAATAAGACCAGGAGCTGACTGTGGCTCAGATCATGAACACCTTATTGCGAAATTCAGACTTAAATTGAAGAAAGTAGGGAAAACCACTAGACCATTCAGATATGACCTTAATCAAATCCCTTATGATTATACAGTGGAAGTGAGAAATAGATTTAAGGGACTAGATCTGATTGATAGAGTGCCTAATGAACTCTGGACGGAGGTTCGTGACATTGTGCAGGAGACAGGGACCAAGACCATCCCCATGGAAAAGAAATGCAAAAGAGCGAAATGGCTGTCTGAGGAGGCCTTACAAACAGCTGTGAAAAGAAGAGAGGTGAAAAGCAAAGGAGAAAAGGAAAGATACAAGCATCTGAATGCAGAGTTCCAAAGAATACCAAGGAGAGATAAGAAAGACTTCCTCAGTGATCAATGCAAAGAAATAGAGGAAAACAACAGAATAGGAAAAACAAGAGACCTCTTCAAGAAAATTAGAGATTCCAAGGGAACATTTCATGCAAAGATGGGCTCATAAAGGAAAGAAATGGTATGGACCTAACAGAAGCAGAAGATATTAAGAAGAGGTGGTAGGAATACACAGAAGAACTGTACAAAAAAGATCTTCACTACCAAGATAGTCACGATAACGTGATCAATGACCTAGAGCCAGACATCTTGGAATGTGAAGTCAAGTGGGCCTTGGAAAGCATCACTACTAACAAAGCTAGTGGAGGTGATGGAATTCCAGTTGAGCTATTTCAAGTCTTGAAAGATGATGCTGTGAAAGTGCTGCATTCAATATGCCAGCAGATTTGGAAAACTCAGCGCTGGCCACAGGACTGGAAGAGGTCAGTCTTCATTCCAATCCCAAAGAAAGGCAATGCCAAAGAATGCTCAAACTACCGCACAATTGCCCTCATCTCACACGCTAGTAAAGTCATGCTCAAAATTCTCCAAGCCAGGCTTCAGCAGTATGTAAACCGTGAACTCCCAGATGTTCAAGCAGGTTTTAGAAAAGGCAGAGGCACCAGAGATCAAATTGCCAACATCCGCTGGATCATGGAGAAAGCAAGAGAGTTTCAGAAAAACATCTATTTCTGCTTCATTGACTATGCCAAAGCCTTTGACTGTGTGGATCACAATAAACTGTGGAACATTCTGAAAGAGATGGGCATCCCAGACCACCTGACCTGCCGCTTGAGAAACCTGTATGCAGGTCAGGAAGCAACAGTTAGACCTGGACATGGAACAACAGACTGGTTCCAAATAGGAAAAGGAGTACGTCAAGGTTGTATATTGTCACCTTGCTTATTTAACTTATATGCAGAGTACATCATGAGGAACGCTGGGCTGGAAGAAGCACAAGCTGGAATCAAGATTGCTGGGAGAAATATCAATAACCTCAGACATGCAGATGACACTACCCTTATGGCAGAAAGTGAAGAGGAACTCAAAAGCCTCTTGATGAAAGTGAAAGAGGAGAGTGAAAAGGTTGGCTTGAAGCTCAACATTCAGAAAACGAAGATCATGGCATTGGTCCCATCACTTCATGGGAAATAGATGGAAAAACAGTGGAAACAGTGTCAGACTTTATTTTTTTGGGCTCCAAAATCACTGCAGATGCTGATTGCAGCCATGAAATTAAAAGACGCTTACTCCTTGGAAGGAAAGTTATGACCAACCTTGACAGTATATTAAAAAGCAGAGACATTACTTTGCCAACCAAGGTCCGTCTAGTCAAGGCAATGGTTTTTCCCGTGGTCATGTATGGATGTGAGAGTTGGACTGTGAAGAAAGCTGATCGCCGAAGAATCGATGCTTTTGAACTGTGGTGTTGGAGAAGACTCTTGAGAGTCCCTTATACTGCAAGGAGATCCAACCAGTCCATTCTAAAGGAGATCAATCCTGGGTGTTCATTGGAGGGACTGATGCTAAAGCTGAAACTGCAATACTTTGGCCACCTCATGCGACGAGTTGACTCACTGGAAAAGACTCTGATGCTGGGAAAGGTTGGGGGCGGGAGGAGAAGGGGACGACGGAGAATGAGATGGCTGGGTGGCATCACCGACTCTGTGGACATGAGTTTGAGTGTACTCCGGGAGTTGGTGATGGACAGGGAGGCCTGGCGTGCTGTAATTCATGGGGTCGCGGAGAGTCGGACACGACTGAGTGACTGAACTGAACTGAACTGAACTGATGCACTAAATTCCATGGTTTGAGGAAGCCATCAGTTTTGTTTCGCAAACAGAAAAGCTACAGGCTGTGCTCTCTTTTCAAATGCCACTGTAAGCAGGGCTATTGGATGGGATAACAGAGATTTCCACTTACACTGGTTAGATTTCCTAGTTGAGCAGGTTGGAGGCTGAATTCAACCTTGAATTAATGTCCGGGTGCAGTGGAAGAAAAAGCTCTAAAGCTGGTAAAACTCTCTGAATGGTGCTGCACTGGCCTAGGGGAAGGGTAAAGTGGTATATGTTCATCTCCTTCTCTTACTCTTTTAATGTGGTCTCTGTGGTTCAAAGGTGTCCTTCAGCATAATCCTCAAGTTCTAGGATTCTCTCAGTAGTATCTTGTTCTTGAATAGTTGTTAGCTGTTCTGCTCATGGAAAGGAGAAAATTCATGAGTGAGCTATATTGTATAATGGTAATGTCACTCTCCTGGCAGTCTTTTGGTTATGGTATGTCTGATGTTATTTTGTGGCATTCTGCTAACATATGCTGCTAACATTGTTCTTGAAAGGGTCATGACCTTTTTAATCTTGACTTGGCCATTGCCAGTTTGTTAGGGAATTAAATGAAAGTAGTACTTTTCACTTTCACACATTGGAGAAGGAAATGGCAACCCACTCCAGTGTTCTTGCCTGGAGAATCCCAGGGATGGGGGACCCTGGTTGGCTTCTGTCTATGGGGTCACACAGAGTTGGACATGACTGAAGTGATGCAGCAGCAGCAGCAGCAGTACTGTTCTGTCTTCAGAGACAAGAAAGCAGAGCAGGCCTCTGATCTTGCTTCTGGCCTGCCTGGACACTGCCCTGACTGCTTGCCAGCTGCAACACCATAGATAAGATAGAGGGTGAATATTGGAATTGTTGAGCACCTGGAGAATGTTTGTCCAACCATGCCAGGGGATTAACAACATTCCAAGATTTGCAAGACAAAACAAATAGCATTGTATTTAAAAAAAATTAACATAAAACCAGAGCTGCAATTTGCTGGAAAATTGATAATGATATCAGTTTGTGGCTTGGGATTATAAGCAGGAACTCCCAAATGGCAATTTTGAAATCTAACTCTTGGAGTGGTTGCACTGCCTAAGATCTCTACCCAACTGGGACTCCAGATTGCTGTCGTAGGGGATTTCCCACTGCTGTTTGAGTCTGGATGTTGGTCAGCCCAATTCGGTAAAATTTGTGCTATTACTCTCCTTCACTGTTTCTCTTTCTCTTTTCATTTAATGATTATATACTGAAAATTAATTAGCTAATTCTTCATTAAATACCTAAATTGTTTATTTGTGTATAACAAGTGGTTTCTTTTGTTAACAAATCATTTGAACCTGAAATGAAAGTTAAAACTTGCAGCAAAACACAGTTGCTTCTATCTGCAGAAATGCTCCCAAACATTTGCTTACTCTGTCTCAACCCCTCTGAGTCCCCATCTATTACCCTTTGTTCCCCTGATTCCAACAGACTCTCTTTGATGCCTGGATGTCATTGCCTTTGTCATATATTGTCCATGTGCACAAATATTAACTTTTTAAAATTTTATTTTTAATTTGACAAAACACATTTTCGTTTGATTGCTGATAGATGAGTTATTTTAGAATTTTGCTTGTTGGGAACACTAAGATTAGTGGAAATAACTTTATCTGTTTAAAATGCAAAATAAAATTAGGCTTATCATTTATATAAGAGTAAATTAGTTCTAAAAAGATTATTTTTTAATCTTAAGATTTTTGTTCTCTTTCTCTCCAGATACATGTACTCATAGTAAGCTAACAGATTTTTTATGCACCTCATTTCAATCATTTGCACTGTAAGAGTCTAATACAATTGAAAGAACATTAAATTTTACTTTGCACTTATTGCTCTGGTAACCTTGGGAAATTAATTTAGCCTTGGTTAATTGGCCTTGGTCTGCTAATTTGTAAAATGGGCATAATGCCTGCCTCACAACATAACTGTGACTATCAAATATACAAAAGACTTAGCACATGACAAATAGTGTACTTTATTTCATTTTCTTATTTATGTTGAAACCTAATAAATATATACTTTGATATATGCCTTATAGATTACCTTTTAATAAAATTGATCTCTAAAATAGGAAGAAAAATCTTCCTACCATATCAACAATTTAATGTTTTTTTTTTCACATTTTTTCTATATACATATAGTTTTAGATATGACCAGAGTACAGATAGTTTATATTTTCCATTTTTAACATTAAGTGATAACTGTTTTAACATTGTTGTATAACCTTTATATCAACTAAATGGCTTCATATATTGAAGGATCATTATTAATATTTTCCTGATATTGAACTTCTGTTGTTTTTCAGTAACTAGGATATGTCCAACTCTTTGTGACAGTCATGGACTGTAGTGATCCAGGCTTCCCTATCTTATTTTAAAATTTTGTCTTAAGGTTTGTAATAACCAAAAGAGTCTGTTTTGAGAGTATCTTACACAAACACACACACATGCATACCCACATGTACATAAAAGCTTTTCTCTTCTATATACAATACACACAAGCACCCTGCACGGAAAGATTTATGAAGTGTTGCATCTCTGCACAGGAAACTATGACCTGTTTGTCCTGTATACAGGTATCTCTAAAGCCCCCAGATACTCTTGAGTTTTTCATGATCATCTATGATGCTAACTGTAGTTTCAGCAGTAGGACAAACATCTGATTTGGAATTTCACCACTGCCTAAAAGCAGGCCAATCACTGGATGTTCCTTGGCCTTAATCAGTTCAGTTCAGTTCATTTCAGTCGCTCAGTCGTGTCCGACTCTCCACGACCCCCTGAATCACAGCACGCCAGGCCTCCCTGTCCATCACCAACTCCCGGAGTACACTCAAACTCATGTCCACAGAGTCGGTGATACCATCCAGCCATCTCATTCTCTGTCGTCCCCTTCTCCTCCCGCCCCCAACCTTTCCCAGCATCAGAGTCTTTTCCAGTGAGTCAGCTCGTCGCATGAGGTGGCCAAAGTATTGCAGTTTCAGCTTTAGCATCAGTCCCTCCAATGAACACCCAGGATTGATCTCCTTTAGAATGGACTGGTTGGATCTCCTTGCAGTATAAGGGACTCTCAAGAGTCTTCTCCAGCACCACAGTTCAAAAGCATCGATTCTTCGGCGATCAGCCTTCTTCACAGTCCAACTCTCACATCCATACATGACCACTGGAAAAACCATTGTCTTGACTAGATGGACCTTGGTTGGCAAAGTAATGTCTTTGCTTTTTAATATACTATCAAGGTTGGTCATAACTTTCCTTCCAAGGAGTAAGCGTCTTTTAATTTCATGGCTGCAATCAGCATCTGCAGTGATTTTGGAGCCCAAAAAAATAAAGTCTGACACTGTTTCCACTGTTTTTCCATCTATTTCCCATGAAGCGATGGGACCAGATGCCATGATCTTTGTTTTCTGAATGTTGAGCTTCAAGCCAACCTTTTCACTCTCTTCTTTCACTTTCATCAAGAGGTCTTTGAGTTCCTCTTCACTTTCTGCCATAAGGGTAGTGTCATCTGCATATCTGAGGTTATTGATATTTCTCCCAGCAATCTTGATTCCAGCTTGTGCTTCTTCCAGCCCAGCGTTCCTCATGATGTATGTACTCTGCATATAAGTTAAATAAGCAAGGTGACAATATACAACCTTGACGTACACCTTTTCCTATTTGGAGCCAGTTTGTTGTTCCATGTACAGTTCTAACTGTTGCCTCCTGACCTGCATACAGGTTTCTCAAGAGGCAGGTCAGGTGGTCTGGGATGCCCATCTCTTTCAGAATTTTCCACAGTTTATTGTGATCCACACAGTCAAAGGCTTTGGCATAGTCAATGAAGCAGAAATAGATGTTTTTCTGAAACTCTCTTGCTTCTCCATGATCCAGCAGATGTTGGCAATTTGATTTCTGGTGCCTCTGCCTTTTCTATAACCTGCTTGAACATCTGGGAGTTCACGGTTTACATACTGCTGAAGCCTGGCTTGGAGAATTTTGAGCATGACTTTACTAGCGTGTGAGATGTTGTCAAAACCCTGGTGAAACTTATCCAATCCACCATTGTACAAAGGCTGGAGGTTGAATGGGAAGGAAATAACTGTCAGCACTAGACTGAATAGCAGCCCTTCATTCTGCAGACCAAAAGACTTCAACTCTAGAAAGAAACTGATGAAGTTGTTAAAAAGACACATGGTGCCATATGTTACCTCACTAGCTGAGCACGAGTTCACAATGCCCTTCCCTAAGTGCAAGCACATTGGAGTTCACCTGCAAGGCCTCAGACATCTGTGCATCAGTAGGAAGAGACTGAGGATGTCCAAATGGCCAACCAGGCAGCTGGGCCTTGTCTGCAGCTGACACACCTAGTATTCCTAGTTAAGTAAGTGTCCTTTGGGTTAAACATAATTAATCTTCTTCTCAGTGTGAGGATTAGGATGGTTACATGTGTTTTTAAGCAAGAACATAAAAGGACAAGATAATGTAGTAAAGAGTAGATTAAATCAGCTATAAGGCCCATGGAAATAAAAAGAGAAGGCCTTATTGAACAGAGATTAGAGGCTGTGTAGAAAGATATAAGAACATCCCATTCGTATAGCATTTTACTTTTTTAAAAAAATGCTGTAAAATCACCTAAAGAGGTTCCAAAAATAGTTTCCATCAGCAACAGAAAACAAACTCCCTAAGAAAAAATATCTGACTTTTATAACTGTAAAGTAAAACTGTTTTAATTTTTATGTACTTATAAACTTTTAAGGTTAAGAATTGTGCCCTCCATCCCAGACAAACTATCCAACAGAATTTTTTGAGGTGGAAGTAATTGGGAAATAACTTATTTCCAACTCCAAACACATTTTTAGAGCTAAGGCATCTGAAGTCCAGAAATTTATAATTGGTTAGATGACTTAATCTCAGTCACATACATGCTTTTTTCAGAAAAGTTGTGCAAAATTTGCTTTTTAAAATAAAATATTGTTCAGTCACTAAGTTGTGTTCAACTCTTTGCAACCCCATGGACTGTAGCATGCCAGGCTCCTCTGTCCTCTACTATCTCCTGAAGTTTGCTCAAATTCATGTCCTAAAGATGATCTAACTGGGAAAACTTTCCTGTCATTTTTCACAATGACCTCACTTTTTTAAACTACAGTTTTCACTTTTTACCTTCATGTAGTATTTGTGCCCATTTGCACATGGGCTGAGAAAGGCTGGTATTAATCCTTCCCTAAATGTTTGATAGGATCTATCGTTATTAGCATTGGGTCTTAGACTTTTATCTATTAGGAAGTTTTTGACTGTTAATTCGATTGTAATTGATCTATTCAGATTTTCTTTCTCTTCAGTGGTTTAGTTTTGGTAGGTTGTATATTTCTAGGAATTCATCCATTTCTTCTAAGCTATAAGGTTTGTTGGTGTATAATTGTTTGTAATAGTCTTTCATTATCCTTTGTAACTCAATGATATCATTTGTAATATTTCTTCTTTCATTTCTGATTTTATTTGAGTCTTCTGTCTTCTTTTCTTAGTCAAACTAAAGTTTTTCAAATTTGTTCATCTTTAAAAGATTACCTTTACTTTTATTAATAGTTTATATCTTTTTGCTGATCTCTATTTAATTATTTCTTCTTTGATCTTTGTCAGTTCCTTCTTTGTGCTAACTTTGGGCTTAGTTTATTTTCTTTTTCTAGTTTATTAAAGTTCTTCATTTGAAATCTTTCTTTTTCTTAATGTTGGCATTTATTCTAATGAATTTCAATTTCTGAGGTGTTTGTGAATCATCCCATAGGCTTTGATATGCTGTTTCCATTTTATTTTGTTTCAATATATCTCTTATTTTCCTTTCAATTTATTCTTGACTCATTGGCTGGTCAGGAATATGTTGCTTATTTTCACTCATTTATGTATTTTCCAATTTCCTTCTGTTGCTGATTTGGAGTTTCATATTATTGTAACAAGAAGATACTTTATATGTTTTTAGTATTCTTAAATTTGCTAAGACTTGTATTGTGACCGATCATATGCTCTATCATGGAGCTTCGTCTGTGTGTGCTTGCGGGGGAAAAAAATGTGTATTCTGATCCCCTTGGATGGAAGGGTTCTGTATGTCTATTAGGTTCATTTGGTATAAAGTGTGGTTCAAATCTAATGTTTCCTTGTTGATTTTCTGTCTGATTGATCTATCCATTATTGAAAGTGCAATATTGAACTCCCCAGCTAGTATTGTAGTCTATTTCTCCTTTCACATATATTCAGTTGAGTTCAGTTTAGTCGCTCAGTCGTGGCCGACTCTCCGCGACTCTATGAATCACAGCACGCCAGGACTCCCTGTCCATCACCAACTCCCGGAGTCCACTCAAACTCATGTCCACAGAGTCGGTGATGCCATCCAGCCATCTCATTCTCTGTCGTCCCCTTCTCCTCCCGCCCCCAACCTTTCCCAGCATCAGAGTCTTTTTCAGTGAGTCAACTCGTCGCATGAGGTGGCCGAAGTATTGCAGTTTCAGCTTTAGTATCAGTCCTTCCAATGAACACCCAGGATTGATCTCCTTTAGAATGGACTGGTTGGATCTCCTTGCAGTCCAAGGGACTCTCAAGAGTCTTCTCCAACACCACAGTTCAAAAGCATCAATTCTTCAGTGGTCAGCTTTATTAGTATTTATTTAACTTATATTTAGGTACTCCAATGTTGAGTACATATATATTTACATTTGTTATATTTTCTTAATGAATTAACAACCTTATCATTATATAATAACATTTTTTGTCTTCTTCTGTTTTTGACTTATAGTTTATTTTGTCTGATATAGATATCCCCATTCCTACTCTCTTTTGATTTCTCCTCTCATGAATTTTTTTTTTAATCCCTTCACTTTGAGGATATTTCTATTCTTAAAGCTGAAATAAGTCTCTTGGGGTCAACACATAGTACACAGTCTTGTTTTGTCATTCATTCAACCACTTAATTGTCTCTTAATTGGAAAATACAATGCATTTACATATAGAGTAATTAAAAGTCCCATGGATGGAGGAGCCTGATGGGCTGCAGTCCATGGGATCGCTGAGTCCGACGCGAATGAGTGGCTTCACTTTCACTTTTCCCTTTCATGCATTGGAGAAGGAAATGGCAACCCACTCCGGTGTTCTTGCCTGGAGAATCCCATGGACAGGGGACCTGGTGGGCTGTCGTCTACACGACTGAAGTGACTTAGCAGCAGCAGCATCAACGACTTACTAATACTGTCTTACTAACTACTTTCTGGGGATTTGTATTTCCACTGTTCCTTTCTTTCTCTCTTGCTGCTTTCATTTGTGAATTGATGATTTATTCCCTTAGTAGGGTGTTTTGACTTTCTTCTGTTTATATTTTATGAATTACTATAGGCGTTTACTTTGTGGTTACAATGAAGTTTATATAAAAATTATTAAAGTTATAAAAGTCTATTTTATACTAATAACACTTTAACTTGATTTGCATCCAAAAACTTCACTATTTTATTCCCCTCTTTTGTTTTTGATGTCATAATTTACATCTTTTTACGCTGTTTCTCAATTAACAATTATTATAGATATAGACATTTTATACTTTTGTTTTTTAACCTTAATATAGTGAAATAGTTAACACAACACCATAATGAGGTATTAGAGTATTCTGACTCTTACTATAGGCTTAAAAATATACAACACTTGTAAGTACTTACAAGTGTTGTATATTTTTCTATGATGACATTATTATAAATTTGTGGAGAGTTTGCACAATCTATACTATAGATTAAGTTAAGGCCAGTGTCAATATTTTCTAACAAACCAATATTTTCTAACAAACCCTTGATTCAAAAATTTGGGAGATATCTTGGCCCGTAGAACTGCTCATTGTTATAGAAAGAGTCAATTTTCTGATCATGAGGACAAAGTCTAAAACAGTTAATTTCATACAGGTCTTAGTTTCTGAATATATACATGAAAGATGCCAGGAAAAAATTATATGAAATGCTCAATACATAGTGAGAATGAAATAAATATTTCTTTAATTTAATTGGATTTTAGCCAAAGGCAGGTATCATGTTCAACAACAGGAAAAAAAAGCCCACAACATTGCTTGGAGCATGTGAAAGGTTGACCTGACAACTCTCACCTATTTAGTGGTCACATTGATCCTACATCATGTTGATTTCATGCAGAGTTAATTTCTCACTTATTTTCATATTGTAATGTCAGCACAGTTGTACACCTTATTGCTTCTTACCTAAAAATATCATCAGAGTTTTTATCCCCATAGCTAAAATACATAAAACCTATGAATCAATTGAAACTCTGTTCCATTTTGACAACTGTAAGAAACGTTAGTAAGTTAGAAAATCCCTTTGCAATATAACTTCAGTTCAGTTCAGTCACTCAGTCATGTCCTATTCTTTGCAAGCCTATGAACCACAGCACACCAGGCCTCCCGGCCCATCACCAACTCCTGGAAGTTACCCAAACTCATGTCAATTGAGTCAGTGATGCCATCCAACCATCTCATCCTCTGTCGTCCCTCTCTCATACTGACCTCAATCTTTCTCAGCATCAGGGTCTTTTCCAATGAGTCAAATCTTCGCATCAGGTGGCCAAAGTATTGGAGTTTCAGCTTCAACATCAGTCTTTCCAATGAACACCCAGGACTGATCTCCTTTAGGATGGACTGGTTGGATATCCTTGCAGTCCAAGGGACTCTCAAGAGTCTTCTCCAACACAACAGTTCAAAAGCATCAATTCTTTGGTGCTCAGCTTACTTTATATTCCAACTCTCACATCCAAACGTGACTAATGGAAAAACCATAGCCTTGACTGCTGCTGCTGCTGCTGCTAAGTTGCTTTAGTCATGTCCGACTCTGTGTGACATGACTCTCCCATCCCTGGGATTCTGCAGGCAAGAAAACTGGAGTGGGTTGCCATTTCCTTCTCCAGTGCTTGAAAGTGAAAAGTGAAAGTGAAGTCGCTTAGTAATGTCAGACTCTTCGTGACCCCATGAACTGCAGCCTACCAGGCTCCTCTTTCCATGGGATTTTCCAGGCAAGAGCACTACAGTGTAGTGCCAATAGCCTTGACTAGATGATTCCAAGTAGGAAAAGAAGTATGTCAAGGCTGTATATTGTCCCCCTGCTTATTTAACTTATATGCAGAGTACATCATGAGAAATGCTGGGCTGGAAGAAGCACAAGCTGGAATCAAGATTGCCGGGAGAAATGTCAATAACCTCAGATAGGCAGATGACACCACCCTTATGGCAGAAAGTGAAGAGGAGCTAAAAGTCCTCTTGAAAGTGAAAGGGGAGAGGAGAAGGAACAAGACGGCGGAGGAATAGGACGGCGAGACCACTCTCTCCCCCACAAATTCATCAAAAGAACATTTGAACGTGGAGTAAAGTCCACAAAACAACTTCTGAATGCTGGCAGAGGACATCAGGCACCCAGAAAAGCAGCCCATTGTCTTCGAAAGGAGGTAGGAAAAAAAGATAAAAGATAAAAAGAGACACAAAAGAAGTAAGGATGGAGCTCCATCCCAGGAAGGGAGGCTTTAAAAAGAGAGAAGTTTCCAAACACCAGGAAACACTCTCACTGGTGAATCTGTGGCGAGCCTTGGAAGCTCAGCGGGCCACATAACCAGGAGGAAAAACAAAGAAATAATTAAAACCCACAGGTCAGTTCAGTTCAGTTCAGTCACTCAGTCATGTCCGACTCTCCGCGACACCGTGAATTACAGCACGCCAGGCCTCCCTGTCCATCACCAACTCCTGGAGTTCACTCAAACTCATGTCCACAGAGTCGGTGATGCCATCCAGCCATCTCATTCTCTGTCGTCCCCTTCTCCTCTTGCCCCCAACCTTTCCCAGCATCAGAGTCTTTTCCAGTGAGTCAGCTCGTCGCATGAGGTGGCCAAAGTATTGCAGTTTCAGCTTTAGCATCAGTCCTTCCAATGAACATCCAGGATTGATCTCCTTTAGAATGGACTGGTTGGATCTCCTTGCAATCCAAGGGACTCTCAAGAGTCTTCTCCAACACCACAGTTCAAAGCATCGATTCTTCGGTGATCAACTTTCTTCACAGTCCAACTCTCACATCCATACATAACCACGGGAAAAACCATAGCCTCAACTAGACGGACCTTTGAGACGCCGGCCCAGGTGGTGCAGACGCGGGAGACGCTGGCACAACCGACCATGCAAAGAGGCGCCGCTGTGAGGAGCTACCCCATGCCTGAGGCCAGGGCCAGCGGCCGAGAGGAGCTACCCCACGTCCAATAGGCGGTGGCTGCCCGGGAGCAGGAGGGCCGAGAGGAGCTACTCCACGTTCAAGGTCAGGAGGGGCGGCCTTGAGGAGATACCCCTCATCCAAGGTAAGGTGCAGCAGCTGCGCTTTCTTGGAGCAGCTGTGAAGAGATATCCCACGCCCAAGGTAAGAGAAACCCAAATAAGACGGTAGGTATTGCGAGGGGACATCAGAGGGCAGACACACTGAAACCCCACAGATTACCAGCCAAACGGTAACTCCCAGCAGAGAAGCAGCGCAGACGCCTGCATACGCCATTAGCAAGCGGGGGCTCAGCAGGGAGGAGCCGGCTGAACTGCTTAGCGAGAGGACTGGGTTTGAATGCTGCGAGAACAATCTGAGAGATCTAACAGGGGATAGTAAAGCAGACTGGGATAGCTTCCCCACGAAAAGGTGAAAAGCTGTAACCTAAGACTCCACCAGCCCCGCTCACAGAACAAAGGACTGAGCAGAGTGAGCCGGCTGCAGTCGGCCGATCCCCCATCCCCCACCGAGACAGGCAGGGAGGTCAGCCAGAGCCAGAGGGGGCAACTGTGGCCCCAGAAAGGCATCCGATACAAACTGCAGGCAAGCTTGTTGCTAATCAAGACTTCTTGGGCTCAGGCCAGTCGATATCTGCCTGAGAAGGTGCACCGGTTGTACACCCAGAAAACTGAGTGGCAGGGACAGGGGAGGCGATAATTCACAGCGACCACACTCGCCAAACACCTGGTCACCTGAGCTGCTCAGACCGAGGAAGGCACAAAACGCAGGCCCAAACAAATCTGTGCCTTTGTGGAGTACCCGAGAACCTGAACTTGAGCCGCTCAGACCTGGGAAGTGCATACAACCCAGCGCCAGCCTCGGACAGTTCCTGGCAGAGCAACCTAGAGCCTGTGCAGTGTAGACAGGGACAGCACACGCGCTGTGAGTGGGGGCAAACCCAGTGTGACCGAGATGCTGCGAGCACTACCCATAGACGCCAGAGATATTTGTCTGCAGCATTCCTCCCTTCCCAGAACAGGACTGAACAACTGAGCGTTAAAAAGTGTCCACCCGCCCCCTAGTATAGGGTGGAAATTAGACACTGAAGAGACCAGCAAACAGAAGCTAAAACAGAGGGAACCACCTTGGAAATGACAGATAAAGAAATCTAGAGGCTACTCCAAGAATAAGACCAAAAACCAGAGGCAAGAGGCTTAAGCCTGAATCCTGAGAACACCAGAGAACTCCTGACTCCAGGGAACATTAATCAATAAGAGCTGATCAAACATCTCCATACCTACACTAAAACCAAACACCACCCAAGGGTCAACAAGTTCCAGAGCAAGACATGCCACACAAATTCTCCAGCAACACAGGAAAATAACCCTGAGCTTCAATATACAGGCTGCCCAAAGTCACTCCAAACCCACTGACATCTCATAACTCATTACTGGACACTTCATTGCACTCCAGAGAGAAGAAATCCAGCTCCACCCACCAGAACACCGGCACAAGCTTCCCTAACCAGGGAACCTTGACAAGTCACCCATCCAACCCCACACACAGCGAGGAAACTACATAATAAAGAGAACTCCACAAACGGCCATAAGAGGGAAAGGCCACCCCTAGCAAAGCAATTTAAGCAAGATGAAGAGGCAGAGAAATACCCAGCAAGTACAGGAACAAGATAAATGCCCACCAACACAAACAAAAGAGGAAGACATAGGGAATCTACCTGATAAAGAATTTCGAATTTTGGTGGTGAAAATGATTCAAAATCTTGAAAGCAAAATGGAGTTACAGATAAATAACCTGGAGAAAAGGATTGAGAAGATGGAAGAAAGGTTTTATAAGGACTTAGAGGAAATAAAAAAGAGTCAGTATACAATGAATAATGCAATAGATGAGATCAGAAACACTCTGGAGGAAACAAACAGTAGAATAACAGAGGCAGAAGACAGGATAAGTGAGCTAGAAGATAGAATTGTAGAAATAAATGAAACGGAGAGGAAAAAAGAAGAACGAATTAAAAGAAATGAGGACAATATTAGAGAGCTCTGGGACAATGTTAAATACTCCAATATTCGAATCATGGGAGTCCCAGAAGAAGAAGACAAAAAGAAAGACCATGAGAGAATACTTGAGGAGATAATAGTTGAAAACTTCCCTAAAATGGGGAAAGAAATAATCACCCAAGTCCAAGAAACCCAGAGAGTCCCCAACAGGATAAACCCAAGGCGAAATACTCCAAGACATATATTAATCAAATTAACAAAGATCAAACACAAAGAACAAATATTAAAAGCAGCAAGGGAAAAACAGCAAATAACACACAAGGGGATTCCCATAAGGATAACAGCTGATCTTTCAAAAGAAACTCTTAAGGCCAGGAGGGAATGGCAAGACATAATTAAAATGATGAAAGAAAATAACCTACAGCCGAGATTATTGTACCCAGCAAGGATCTCATTCAAATGTGAAGGAGAAATCAAAAGCTTTACAGACAAGCAAAAGCTGAGAGAATTCAGCATCACCAAACCAGCTCTCCAACAAATGCTAAAGGATCTTCTCTAGACAGGAAACACAGAAAGGGTGTATAAACTCGAACCCAAAGCAATAAAGAAAATGGCAATGGGATCATACTTATCAATTATTACATTAAACGTAAATGGGTTGAATCAACCAAAAGACAAAGGCTGGCTGAACGAATTAAAAAACAAGACTCCCATATATGTTGTCTACAAGAGACCCACCTCAAAATGAGGGACACAAACAGACTGAAAGTGAAGGGCAGGAAAAAGATATTGCATGTAATTAGAGACCAAAAGAAAGCAGGAGGAGCAATACTCATATCAGATAAAATAGACTTTAAAACAAAGGCTGTGAAAAGAGACAAAGAAGGAAACTACATAATGACCAAAGGATCAATCCAAGAAGAAGATATAACAATTATAAATATTTATGCACCCAACATAGGAGCACCACAATATGTAAGACAATTACTAACAAGTATGAAAGGGGAAATTAACAACAATGCAATAATAGTAGGAGATTTTAATACCTCACTTACATCTGTGGATAGATCAACTAAACAGAAAATTAACAAGGAAACACAAACTTTAAATGATACAATAGACCAGTTAGACCTAATCTATAGGACATTTCACCCCAAAACCATGAATTTCACCTTTTTCTCAAGCGCACACGGAAACTTTTCCAGGATAGATCACATCCTGGGCCATATATCTAGCCTTGGTAAATTCAAAAAAATTGAAATCATTCCAAGCATCTTTTCTGACCACAATGCAATAAGATTAGATCTCAATTACAGGAGAAAAACTATTAAAAATGCCAACATATGGAGGCTGAACAACACGCTACTGAATAATGAACAAATCATAGAAGAAATCAAAAGACAAATCAAAATATGCATAGAAATGAATGAAAATGAAAACACAACAACCCAAAACCTCTGGGACACTGTAAAAGCAGTGCTAAGGGGGAAGTTCATAGCAATACAGGCACACCTCAAGAAACAACAGAAAAGTCAACTAAATAACCTAACTCTACATCTAAAGCAACTAGAAAAGGAAGAAATGAAGAACCCCAGGGTCAGTAGAAGGAAAGAAATCGTAAAAATTAGGGCAGAGATAAATGCAAAAGAAACAAAAGAGACCATAGCAAAAATCAACAAAGCCAAAAGCTGGTTCTTTGAGAAGGTAAATAAAATTGACAAACCACTAGCCAGACTCATCAAGAAACAAAGGGAGAAGAACCAAGTAAATAAAATTAGAAATGAAAATGGAGAGATCACAACCAACAACACAGAAATACAAAAGATTATTAGAGAATACTATCAGCAATTATATGGCAATAAAACGAATAACCTGGAAGAAATAGACAAATTCCTAGAAAAGTATAACTTTCCAAAACTGAACCAGGAAGAAATAGAAAATCGGAACAGAACGATCACAAGCACGTAACTAGAGGAAGTAATCGGAAAACTTCCAGCAAACAAAAGCCCAGGTCCAGAGGGCTTCACATCTGAATTCTACCAAAAATTTAGAGAAGAGCTAACACCTATTCTACTCAAACTCTTCCAGAAAATTGCTGAGGAAGGGAAACTTCCAAACTCATTCTCTGAGGCCACCATCACCCTAATCCCAAAACCTGGTAAAGACCCCACAAAAAAAGAAAACTACAGGCCAATATCACTGATGAACATAGATGCAAAAATCCTTAACAAAATTCTAGCAATCAGAATCCAACAACACATCAAGAAGATCATACATCATGACCAAGTGGGCTTTATCCCAGGAATGCAAGAATTCTTCAATATCCGCAAATCAATCAACGTAATACACCACATTAACAAACTGAAAAATAAAAATCATATGATTATCTCAATAGATGCAGAGAAAGCCTTCAACAAAATTCAACATCCATTTATGATAAAAACCCTCCAGAAAGTGGGAATAGAAGGGACATATCCCAATATAATAAAAGCTATATATGACAAACCCACAGCAAACATTATCCTCAATGGTGAAAAACTGAAAGCATTTCCCCTAAAGTCAGGAACAAGACCAGGGTGCCCACTCTCACCACTACTATTCAACATAGTTCTGGAAGTTTTGACCACAGCAATCAGAGCAGAAAAAGACATAAAAGGAATACAAATTGGAAAAGAAGAAATAAAACTTTCACTGTTCGCTGATGACATGATCCTCTACACAGAAAACCCTAAAGACTCTACCAGAAAACTACTAGAGCTAATCAATGAATACAGTAAAGTTTCAGGATATAAAATCAACACACAGAAATCCCTTGCATTCCTATACACTAATAATGAGAAAATAGAAAGAGAAATTAAGGAAACTATTCCATTCACTGTTGCAACGAAAAGAATTAAATACTTAGGAATATATCTACCTAAGGAAATGAAAGACTTGTACATAGAAAACTATAAAACACTGGTGAAAGTAATCAAAGAGGACACTAATAGATCGAGAAATATTCCATGTTCGTGGATTGGAAGAATAAATATTGTAAAAATGAGCATACTACCCAAAGTAATTTATACATTCAATGTAATCCGTATCAAGCTACCAACGATATTTTTCACAGAGCTAGAACAAATAATCTCACAATTTGTATGGAAATACAAAAAACCTCGAATAGCCAAAGCAATCTTGAGGAAGAAGAATGGAACTGGGGGAATTAACCTGCCGGACTTCAGGCTCTACTACAAAGCCAGTCATCAAGACAGTATGGTACTGGCATAAAGACAGAAATATAGATCAATGGAACAAAATAGAAAGCCCAGAGATAAATCCACGCACCTATGGACACCTTATCTTTGACAAAGGAGGCAAGAATATAAAATGGAGAAAAGACAGTCTCTTTAACAAGTGGTGCTGGGAAAACTGGTCAGCCACTTGTAAAAGAATGAAACTAGAACACTTCCTAACACCATACACCAAAATAAACTCAAAATAGATTAGAGAGCTAAATATAAGACCAGATTCTATAAAAATCCTAGAGGAGAATGTAGGCAAAACACTCTCTGACATAAATCACAGCAGGATCCTCCATGACCCACCTCCCAGAATATTGGAAATAAAAGCAAAAATAAACAAATGGGACCTAATTAAAATCAAAAGCTTCTGCACAGCAAAGGAAACTATAAGCAAGGTGAAAAGACAGCCTTCAGAATGGGAGAAAATAATAGCAAATGAAGCAACTGATAAAGGATTAATCTCCAAAATATACAAGCAGCTCCTGAAGCTCAATTCCAGAAAAATAAATGACCCAATCAAAAAATGGGCCAAGGAACTAAACAGACATTTCTCTAAAGAAGACATAAAGATGGCTAACAAACACACGAAAAAATGCTCAACATCCCTCATAATCAGAGTAATGCATTCAAAACCACAATGAGATACCATTCATACCAGTCAGAATGGCTGCTATCCAAAAGTCTACATGCAATAAATGCTGGAGAGGGTGTGGAGAGAAGGGAACCCTCTTACACTGTTGGTGGGAATGCAAACTAGTACAGCCACTATGGAGAACAGTGGGGAGATTCCTCAAAAACCTGGAAATAGAACTGCCATATGATCCAGCAATCGCACTCCTGGGTATACACACTGAGGAAACCAGAATTGAAAGAGACACATGTACTCCAATATTCATTGCAGCACTGTTTATAATAGCCAGGACATGGAAGCAACCTAGATGTCCATCTGCAGACAAATTGATAAGAAAGCTTTGGTACATATACACAAGGGAGTACTACTCAGCCATTAAAAAGAATACATTTGAATCAGTTATAATGAGATGGATGAAACTGAAGCCCATTATACAGAGTGAAGTAAGCCAGAAAGAAAAACACCAATACAGTATGCTAACGCATATATATGGAATTTAGAAAGATGCAAATGATAACCCTGTATACGAGACAGCAAAAGAGACACAGATATATAGAACAGTCTTTGGGACACTGTGGGAGAGGGTGAGGTGGGATGATTTGGGAGAATGGCATTGAAACATGTATGTTGTCATATGTGAAACGAATCACCAGTTCAGGGTCGATGCATGTTACAGGATGCTCGGGGCTGGTGTGCAGGGATGACCCGGAGGGAGAATAAAGGGAGGAGGGAGGTGGGAGGGGGGTTCAGGAGGGGGACTCATGTGCACCCGGGGTGGATTCATGTCAAAGTATGGCAAAACCAACCAATATAATATTGTAAAATAATTAGCCTCCAATTAAAAAAAAAAAGAGAGAGAGAGAGAAAATTAAATAAAAATGAAAAGAAAGTGAAAGAGGAGAGTGAAAATGTTGGCTTAAAACTCAACATTCAGAAAACTAAGATCATGACATCTGGTCCCATCACTTCATGTGAAATAGATGGGGAAACAGTGGAAACAGTGTCAGAATTTATTATTTTAGGCTCCAAAATCACTGCAGTTGGTGATGCAGCCATCAAATTAAAAGACACTCCTTGGAAGGAAAGTTATGACCAACCTAGATAGCATATTAAAAAGCAGAGACATTACTTTGCCAACGAAGGTCCGTCTAGTCAAGGCTATGGTTTTTCCAATGGTCATGTATGGATGTGAGAGTTGGACTGTGAAGAAAGCTGATCGCCCAAGAATTGATGCTTTTGAACTGTGGTGTTGGAGAAGATTCTTGAGAGTCCCTTGGACTGCAAGGAGATCCAACCAGTCTATCCTAAAGGAGATCAGTCCTGGGTGTTCATTGGAAGAACTGATGTTGAAGCTGAAACTCCAATACTTTGTCCAACTGATGTGAAGAGCTGACTCACTGGAAAAGACCCTGATGCTGGGAGGGATTGGGGGCAGGAAGAGAAGGGGACGACAGAGGATGAGATGGCTGGATGGCATCACCAACTCAATGGACATGAGTTTGAGTGAACTCTGGGAGTTGGTGATGGGCAGGGAGGCCCGGCATGCTTTGATTCATGGGGTCACAAAGAGTCGGACACGACTAAGCGACTGAACTGAACTGACTAGATGGACCTTTGTTGACAAAGTAATGTCTCTGCTTTTTAATATGCTGTCTAGGTTGGTCAGAACTTTCTCTCCAAGAAGTAAGTGTCTTTTAATTTCATGGCTGCAATCACCATCCGAGTGATTTTGGAGCCCAGAAAAGTAAAGTCAGCCACTGTTTCCACTGTTTCCACTGTTTCCCCATCTGTTTTCCATGAAGTGATGGGACTGGATGTCATGATCTTAGTTTTCTGAATGTTGATCTTTAAGTCAATTTTTTCACTCTCCTCTTTCACTTTCATCAAGAGGCTCTTCAGTTCTTTTTCACTTTAAGGTTGTTTTATTTTATATCTTTGCATAATAAAAGTACAAAACAATGATAAAATTTGATATTTAGACTATGAGTGTAGATAATGCTTCTAGACTAAAGAGGTAATAACAGAGATTATAAGACTTAGTTGAGAAGGAAGATTTGAGAATCAACAAGTCTTAGGAATCCTAAAAACATCTAGCCTTTCCCCTAATCATGTCCATTTGCATGTGGTTTTAGCACTGCAAGCAGAAAGTTGTATGATATTTGGAAAATTATGACTTTTCTGGGCATGAATTTCAACTGCTTTCAAAGAAGCACAAACCTCAAGATTGTTGGGAGAATATAATGAGATACCCTTCTTATCAGCCAAAACACAATAGAAAATAAAAATAATAATATGACTAAAGTTGCTGGTAAATATTCATAACTCCAAGCCCTCTTAGTGTTTACATCCATCCTCTGGTCAAGTGCACTTTCCCCTGGGGACTCTTCTAATCACTGTGCATAACCAAGAATTGTTCAACATTGTGATTATTACTTCTTTATAACAATGTAATATACATAGTATATACCCAGTAAATGATTGCTCACTGGTTAGTAATCCACATGGAAGTACTTTCAATAGTTAGACATGACATATAATTACTAAGCATTATTCTATATTTTCAAATATGTAATCATTTTGAAATTGTTTTCCTTTAAAAATGTATTATAATTAATGTGATTTCTCTCTCTTTCCAAATATATATGAGGCATTAATGAAAAAACATAAGAACACAGGTCACACTAACTAAAATACAGAATTTCAACCATTTGCTAGATTTGGAGAGTGCCATGGATCTGCCAAAATAGCTTTTAAAAATCCAGGTGTCACTGCTGGAGAAATAGTTTCCACTTCTGCTCATTTAATTCTTACATTACTAATTAGCTTTAACCCACAGAGAACTAAAATTATTCACTGAGAAAATATGTCTTGACTTTCAGTTATATTTAAATTTCACACTTTTTGCTACTAATTTTGTTGGTATATCCTTTCTTCCTGTTCATTCTTCCTCTCTGCTTGCCTTCCCTCTACTCAACATTCAGGTATCAGTTCAGTTCAGTCGCTCTGTCGTGTCCGACTCTTTGCGACCCAATGAATCACAGCACGCCCAACATTCAGTATAGAGTTAGTCAAATATTCCTGCTTTCATCTGGGTGTCAGCAGTCACCTCAAATTTTCCAAGTCCAGATCCCTATCCGTGTTCTGAATTGTTCCCTCCCTTAGTAAACAACAGGGGTTTCTCTGGTGGCTCAGACAATAAAGTATCTGCCTTCAATGTGGGAGATCCGGGCTCAATCCCTGGGTCAGGATGATCCTCTGAAGAAGGAAATGGCAACTGGCTCCAGTACTTTTGCCTGCAAAATCCCATGGATGGATGAGCCTAGTAAGCTACAGTCCATGGGGTCTCAAAGAGTTGGATATGACTGAGCAACTTCTTTCTTTTAGTAAACAACTGCATTTTCATTCCCAGTTTTCAGAAACAGTGTTAAATAAATTAAAATGGAGGTGGTCTTGTTCAGGCTTCAGAAGTAGGGGAGCGGAGCTCTGACTGACTTCTGACTTTGCCTATGCTCTGCCTGGACTACATGCCTGCCTGCAAGCACTAGTTGTTACCAGCAAGTCAAGCAGCACCTTAGATAGGAAAGGGAGTGGGTCTTGGAATTTTTTAAGCTCCACAGGGCCTGGCCAGTCCCCAGGGTCTAAGAAATCTTATGACTAACAAGGTGAAACAAATAGCACTGTAAAAATTAAAGAAAACCAGAATAGAATTTTTGCTTGCAAATTGATGATGATACCAGTTTGCAGCCTGAGATTATAAGCAGGAGTCCCCAAAGCTGCAATGTGAAGTCTCACCCACTGGGCGGATGCATGGTATGGGACTCTTTCCCAATTGGACTCCAGATTGCAGTCATTCAGGAATTCCCAGAGCTGTTCAAGTCTGGATGTATATGTCACCAGCTTGGGGTATATGCTGTTACTTAGGGCTTCCCAGGTGGCAAAGAACTGGTAAAGAACTGGCCTGCCAGTGCAGGAGACATAAGAGATGACAGTTCAATCCCTGGGTCAGGAAGATCCCCTGGAGGAGAGCATGGCAACCAACTCCAGTATTCTTGCCTGGAGAATCCCGTAGACAGAGGAATCTGGTGGGCTGTAGTCCATGGGGTCGCAAAGAGTCGGACATGAGTGAAGCAACTTAGCATGCATGCACACACACTGTTACTTCTTTCTATTGCTTCTATTTCTTTTCTTTTAATGACTGCATATTGAAATCAAATCAAATAATCTACAAAAATTGAAATTGTATATATGTGTATAATTGTATATATGTGTATATATGTTAACAAATTCTTTGAACCTAAAATGAAAGTAAAACTCAGCAAAACAAACAGCAAGTCTCTTGAAGAATCCTTGTTTTCTCTTTCTTTCCCAATCAAAAGAACACATCCAAACATTTGACTCTGCAAAGTATTCTAGAAACTTAAAACTTCTTTTGCCATGATCTCTTGTCTGGATTATTGCAAGAAGATCTTTAGTGAGTTCCCAAACACTGCCCTCATGCTCCAGCATCTACACTCAAAATATCAGCCTTTGAATATTTTGGTGCCTCCACCCCATTCTTCTTCCCACAGTCCTCACTTGGCGTCCCTTCTCACTGAGAGGAGGGATCAAATCCTTTATCGTTGTCTATGAGACTCTTCTCTGCTGTCTCTCACTATCTTTCTTTCCTTTTGTAATGTCTCCTTGTTCCTCCTAAAACTAGCTAAGCACAATCCTTGATACTTACTGTTTCCTGTATTGGATGTTCTTCTCCAAAATAGAGTCATTTCTCTGGTATCCACTTAAATGTCAAAGTTAAGGCCTTTGTTTTCTTCCTATATAAAAGAGCAATCTTCACATTGAACATGGATCACCCTCCCCAGACTTTATCTTTTCTGCAATACTTATCACTATCTGAAATATTATATAAGTATTAATAATTAAAAAAAAATTCTCTGCTCTAACAGAAGCCAAAGGAAGTCCAGCAATATATTGTTAAATGCCTGAGTCAAGTGTCTATAACATATTAAGCACATTCCTTGATACTATTGATACAGATATTTTAGAAAATGACTGTCTTTCTCAGAGTTCTCATAGCTTTCTCTCCCAAGGCCTGGACTAGGGACAGAAGGAATATATCCTACTATACACTGAGTTAGCTTTCTCAAAGTATATTTACTTCATGTATATTCTCTCAAGTAAGTAGGGCTGAGATTCGATACTGTTCCATCCTGAAAGTGAGTGAGAATCTTGGATAATTCTGAAGTGTGAAAGTTGGAAAATGATTAAATTCACCCTTTCTTATAAACATGTTCATAAAATTGATTAATTCTAAATATGCTCAATAATAGTCACTAATTAGAAAAATAATACAAAAGATTGCAATAAATGAAAACTGCATGTTTACTTACAAAGAAAGTTAAAAGGAAAAAAGGAATGTGAATGCTTAATCCTGGCTCTGAATGTGCTTTTCCACAAAGTTTTTTCTATAGCCACTGACACTGATTGTGGGGAATTTCAACTCAAAATACTAGGAGAAGGTTTGTGGGGGTAATGGGTTGTATAGAACCAGAAAGAACTGGACCCAGTTGCACATGTAGAAATCACACTTAAAACGCTTTAATTTGCCATCCAATGTTTGAATTTGTATTAGTAGTTCAATTAAGAAACATGTCTTAAAACCCAACTGTGATGACAAATCATTATTTTTATTTTTATTATTTTTTAGTCTTTCTTTTTCTATAAAAATTATTCAAGTACAGTTGATTTACAATGTTATATAAGTTTCAAGTGTATAGCAAATTGAGTCATATATATATATATATATCTCCACTTTTTTTAGATTCTTTTCCTATATAGACCTTTTCAGATTACTGAGTAGGGTTCCCTATGCTATACAGTTGGTTTTTATTAGTTATCTATTTTATATATAGTACTGTGTATTCATCAGTCCTAATCTCCCAATGTTCATTTTTTCCTAAGCATTTTCACCAAATAGGCAATGTCTGAAATAAGCTTATGCAACATAAATATTAATCTGGAAGATAAATTCTCTTTGTCATTATTCCTAAGTGAAGATTTATAAAATTTCCATTTTACATTGCCAATGAATTCTACAAATCAAAATAAAATTACTTGAGATGCAAATGTTATTCAGTATTCCTGATTAAGTCAACCAGATTAATTTTGCACTTATTTGCAATTTATAGCAAAATCTGTATTCATTTTGGCCCCTCAGTCTACTTGGTACAGTTGCTAAACATTCCTATCAATATTTCAGACAATATGGAGCATCTGATTAATCCAAATACCTAAACATAATTTGCCTGATCTTAGCTAATGCATCTTGCATTGACAAAATCAAAATACTTAAGGAATAAGCATACAAAATGTTACTCACCATCTTGTAAATGTCAACGTTATCAGAAGGCAATATTATGTGTGAAATGCTTGCTTGATTTAAATTTCCCAGCATAATTGAGAATATAGTTTAATAAATCCTACATATTAAAAATAATCTGGTTATAACAGGACAAGAAAAATTAGACTCATTTGATAACATTCTCATTTAAATACTTAGTACTGTGCTTCTATTCAATGATTATATCAAGTAAATCCTCCAAATTGTCAGTAAAAATGTAATTGCCTGAGAAATAATAGAATACTGAACTACAAATATATGAAGTCTACATAATAATTCCAGAACAAGTCAATAACAAAAAAATTGATAGTGTTTTGTTCTTGATATTTTAGAGTTCTCATTTGAGACTGTTTATGTTGCAGCTATGTAAGTTGATGGCTTAGTATAAAAAATGCAGTGTTGGAGAATTTACTCCTTTTGCTTAAAAGCACAGAATAAAATTATGAAATCAAATTCTTTATTTTGAATTAATTAAAGAAGAGAAAATCTCCCTAGGAAAATGTAGATTCAAAATGATTCCCTGTATTTTCTCCAGTTCTAACCTATGTATCTGTTCCTTGATCATTGCTTTTCATGTTGAAAGAGACTCATTTCTTATTAACACCTTGAAAGCAGATTTCATTCTCAGTTTTTACTACCTTGCTAATCTCACTTTGCAGCTGGAGTTTGGGTCAACAGTACATCCCTCAAAACCCTTCATTTGAGTCTTTCAGAGAGAATCACACCTCTTTATTGACTCTGTAAAGGTGCAATTATTAAAGTGCCATTTGCACATTAAGAGACACTGGCCCAGGCGGCGCAGACGCGACAGACGCCGGCCCGGCGCAACCGACCAGGCAAAGAGGCGTGGCCGAGAGGAGCTACCCCATGCCTGAGGCCAGGGCGGGCGGCCGAGAGGAGCTGCCCCACGTCCAACAGGCGGTGGCTGCAGGCGCAGGAGGGCCGAGAGGAGCTACTCCACTTTCAAGGTCAGGAGGGGCGGCCTTGAGGAGATACCCCTCGTCCAAGGTAAGGTACAGCGGCTGCACTTTGCTGGAGCGGCTGTGAAGAGATTTTCCACGACCAAGGTAAAAGAAACCCAAATAAGACGGTAGGTATTGCGAGGGGACATCAGAGGGCAGACACACTGAAAAAAAATAATAAGGTGATCTATTTCTTCACTTGACAGTGAGATCTTTGAAAGTGTGGATCAAGCATTCATCATCAATGAAACCACAGAACCTCAGTTTTTGACACATAGGGAAGATTCAATACATACTTGTTGAATTTAGTGAAATAGAATAGAATTGAGCTTACAAAGCAAAAGTTCCTTAATTTCTATTTATCCATTTTAACTTCTCTGTGCCAAAGATTGTGGACTCATTACAATGAAAAGGCATCTTGCAGACTCAAGTGATAGAATGAAAAATTGCAAAGAGAAAACTGTCAATAAGGACCACTGTCATTCACTCATATATCCATTTATAAAGCTCTTGCCAAGTAGCTAATATATGTATGACAGTTCATTTCTGGCAATACAAAGACATCCCTTTCCTCAAGAATTTTCGAACCTAGTAGGCTGTTTGCAGTCCTATTAGAGTAGGGATACTGAATTTCTTCTACCAAACAGTTATGTCCACAGTATCTGATTTCTTACAACCTGGTTGTACAAAATCATGTGGAAAAGCTAAATTAATGAGGTGTGTGTTGGTCGCTCAGTCGTGGCTGACTCTGTGCGACCCCATGGACTGCAGCCCACCAGTCTTCTCTGTCCATGAGATTTTCCAGACAAGGATCCTGGAGTGGGTTGCCATTTCCTTCTCCAGAGGATCTTCATGACCCAGGGATCGAACTCAGGTCTCCTGCACTGCAGGCAGATTCTTTACCAACTGAGCTACAAGGGGAACTCACAAATTAATGAGGACAACACATTAATAAGGACATTGCTGCTACTGCTAAGTCACTTCAGTTGTGTCCGACTCTGTGCGACCCCATAGACGGCAGCCCACCAGGCTCCCCCGTCCCTGGGATTCTCCAGGCAAGAACACTGGAGTGGGTTGCCATTTCCTTCTCTGAAATAAGGACATCGAACACAACATAAATGAATAGCCTGATTGTAGAAGCTGACAATTCCCAGTGAAGTTTTAAGTTTTCAATAACCATTGGCTTTGCCAACACATAAGCTGAATTGTCATGTGCTGCCTTTTTTATTTCTGGATCAGAAGCTCCCAGCCCTTTGGTTGGCAGGAACTGGATCCCAGTCAGCACCATCTCAACATGAAGCTCTCTCTGACCTTCTAGTTGATCTTACGGAGGGAGCAGGAGAGTATCCTCAGATTTCTCCCCTAACCCTCTACCGCAAAGACACTTTATCTTCATGCTAGAACATGGCCTCTGGTGCTCTGAGACTTGGAACAGTTATTGGTGTCATGATTTGGGAGCAGTTTTCCTACAGCTGTATTATGTTTGTTACCGAACATTCACTGCTTCCATGTTAGATCACCTGTCCTTTTCAAGAAACAATTGCTGAGTATACATAGAGAATTGAGCAGTGTAAGACATGCCCTCTGCTGTTACTCAGTTTACGTTCCCTGAACACAGAGTACATTCGAGGTCCATGTGGCTTTGTTCATGCTGTTTTCTGTCTACCCCTTGCAGTCTTCAAAAGGCTAAGCATGAATGCTCACTGCTTTTAGAAGTGTTTGGGTGTGCATGGGTGTGTGTTTGACATGTCCATCATTCAAAGACATGCAAACACACACACACACACACACATATACACACAAATGTCCCCTTAATAGAGTAAATATCTTTTTTATTTTTATCAGAAATTTTCTTGCTACATGTATATGACATTTTCTTTCTCTCTTTGACACTCACAAGCCATAGCACAGTATCTTGACGAGTAATATATAAATAAAAAATGAGCAATTGATGAACCCAATTTTGCAGCCACCCACATAAATGGGACAAATTTTAAATAACTTAGAAACATGCTACTTTGTGATACATTACTATTTTTTAGCTTGGAAATTTCCTTTATTTTGGCTAGATCTGATAAATTATATTGTGATTACTTCAAATACTTTCCTGTTCTATCTGCAAATGAGAGAAGATAGGAGTAAAGAAGTTGGTTAATAGCAAAGAAAAACCAATGCTCTTTACTAGTCATTCAATGTTTCTTTTCTTGCTCCTCATTTCTACTTTTATTTTTTGTTTTAAATTTTTATTGTAGCATATTGATTTACAGTAGTGTGTTAGTTTCAAGCATATAGCAAAGTGAGTCAGTTATATATATACATGTATGCCCTCTTTTTTAGATTCTTTTCCCATATAGCTAGACCATTACAAAGTATTGAATAGTGTTCCCTGTGCAATACAGCAGGTTGTTGTTAGTTACTATTTTATATACAGTAGTGTTTATATGCCAATCCCAACCTCCCAATTTATCCCTACACCCCATCTCATGGTAACCTTAAGTTTGTTTTTAAAATCTGCGAGTCTGTTTCTGTTTTGATATAAAGAAGATTTATATCACTTCTTTTTTGTATTCTGCCTATAGGCAATATCATATGATAGTTCTCTTTGCTTGATCTGTTTCACTTAGTAGAATCACCACTAGGTCCATCCATGTTGCTGCAAATGGCATTTCATTCTTTTCATGGCTGAGTAATATTCCATTTTATGTACGCACCACATTTTCTTTATTCATTTCTCTGTTGATTAACATTTAGGTTGCTTCCCTGGCTATAGTAAATAGTGCTGCAATGAACACTGTGGTACATGCAGATAGATTACTATTTTTAAATATTGACCATCTCTGCCTATATGATGATTATACTTCCCCAACCCCTTGACGTGAGGCTAATTCAAATGACATGCTTTACCCAATAAAATTGAGCAGAAGTGATATTTCCAATTCTTGAGAAGAAATGTGAAGAGTCTTATATTTCCCTAATCTCTCTTTTTCCCTTGTTCCCTGAGACCAGTATATCCCAGATGGGGGCTTTGTCTTCAGTCTGACTCTAGGATGTAAGAGATACAGAATACTATCTCAGTATATACAGGAGGGCAACAAGTCAACCTTTGCTGTTTTAAGCCATTGAAATTTGTGAGGGTTTTTATCATTATTATTATTATAGTGCAATTGAGTCTAAGCAAAATGACTAGTGGAATATCAAGAACTTGTTTATTTGATGGAGGAATTATCCAGATCTGAGACCCTGAAACTACGTCAAAGAAGAATACATCATCATTCCCAGAGAATGAATTGAGCATCAAGCATTAATCACTCTTATATTTAGAGTTCTTCCAACCACATTGAGGTAGTGATACTAAGTCCAAGCTTGTACTACTCACCACATGACAGGCCAATAAATTGAAAGACAAGTTGGGGCAAGGAATAATGACTTTACGTGGAAAGCCAGAGGATTGGGAAAATGATAGACTATTGTCGAAAAGAACTATCTTCCTGGATTTAGAATTCAGACTTTGTTTTTATTACAAGTGGAGGGGTATGATTGGTTGTTGCAAACTTCTTAGTGCTGTATTGATTCCTTTTTCCTTGCAGCTGTCATTAAAGGTCTGGTTAAGATGTTCCTTAAATCTTCAGCAAATCACATAGCAAAATGTCATTCACTATTCCACAACTTTTTAATAGAAAGCTGTTATACCTTTAAGTCAGAGCCTTAAGAATGGGTTGCCTGTATATTTTAGGCTATAGGCAATATTCCTTTACAAAACTGTAGAGCCAGCATGACTAAGCACAGAAACAAAGTACAAAATCTAGAACTCAAGGAATAGATCCTATATGGAAGTAAGTTTGTTCTTCTCTGTTTCAGTAGGACCGATCAGAATTTATAGATGAGAAAGGAGGCAAAATTAATAAAAACAATTGCCTTTGTTGAGCTTTTACTATCCTCCTGCTCTACATAGTGTTGTGATTCTTACAGGTATTCTAGGCAGAGATGATGACTTACATAAATATAGAGATTTTACTTCTTGACTCTTCATTTTGTGTGTTTGGGAGGTGTGTGTGTTACTGTGGTCATGTACACTGGCAGGGTAAGTGATTATGAGAGGAAGTATAGAACTATGACTCTTGTACCCATAACAACACCTGTGGGTTTTGTAGAGTAGTTCAGTTTCCTATTCTGTAACATATTTTCTCATTTGCAAAATGGGCGTTGATGCTCAATACATCATAATGTGTTTGTGTGCTAATTGTGCTAAGTCACCTCAGTCATGTCTGACTCTTTGCGACCCTATGGACAGTAGCCTATAAGGCTCCTCTGTCCATGGGATTCTCCAGTCAAGAATCCTGGAGTGGACTGCCGTGCTTTCTTCCAGGGGATCTTCCTGACTCAGGGATCAAACCTGTGTTTCTTATGTTTCCTGCATTGGCAGGTGGGTTCTTTACCACAAGTGCCATCTGGGAAAATAAATATCAAATACTACATGCAAAACTGCTTTGAAGGATTTCAATTTCTTCTATGTATGTTCAATTCCTCTGTTATTATTAACAGAGGAGAAGGAGACTCTCACTTCTGATTTTTTCCTAATGAGTCAGCAGGGCATAGATGGAAGAAGGCAAACATTTTTACATGTGCATGTCCCTGGTGGAGTAAGAGAGAAAGGTAAATACAATTTAAATTTAAAATTAGTTCCAAGTGCTCATAATTTCCCAGTATCAAACAGATAGGAAAAGATTTATGAACTCTTTCTTATTAAATGAAAAAAAATGGGAAATCAGAAAGCAAATAAAAATGTAACATTTGACTTCATGGTAACTGAAAGAAATCTCACTTGGAATTAACAATGTGCAGAATTGCAAAGTATCTTAGAGATTCAGAGATCAGGATCATCACTTCATGGTGTGGAAAACTGATGCACACAGAGTTGAATGTGTCTTGCCTGAGATGATTCTAGTATTTAGTTCTCCTAAGATGGTTTAACAAGTTTTAGGATGTCAGGGTTTGAAAGAGTTGAAATTTTGCCCTCAAAAAAAAAAAAATAATAGCATTAATGTAAATTTTATTTTTCTGTTTCTGATTTTAATGCAGGCAGTGGTTAGAACTTATCTGGATTCTCTACTTGAAATCTAAATCTTACAATCCATATCTTTTATTTGCTTTAACATTTGTCTAGTTAACATTCTAATTTATTCCATCATGCAGGGAACTGAACTCTGCTAAGCAAATGGTATCATATCAGGAGGTAAAGGGAATTGTAGGAGAATAATTCTCTTTGGTTTACTTTTTATAAGCATGTCCTTCAAAACTTGATTACATTAGATTAATGGTCTAACTTTAGAGCTTGGAGGACAAAACCATTATAAGCCATCATAGCTAACAGGCCACCTAAACAGAGGCTAAAGTTTTAATGAGCATTACGCAGGTTCCTCTGAATTAAACTCTATGAAAAGTATTCATGAGTGCTTTAAGTGAACAATGTTTGCTTTGATTAAAGAGAAGATTCAGTTACCTGATTCCCTTTGAATTTTACAAGGTATTTGGAGCATGGAGGAGAAACATTAGACTGCAGCAAAAACATATTATTTGCAAAAGTTCAAATATGTTAAAAGATGTCTCTTTAAGACAGGAATTTCAAAGCAAATATAATAGGAAGCATCAGTGGACATTCATTAATACTTTAGTATAAATTCATCTATTCTGCTAAAGTACTAATAAAACCTCAAAAGTTGGATTTTCAAAGGGAAGTAAGTACAGGACCTTTTAGTAAATGGAAATATGGATCAGATTCTAGGATGAAGGTCATTGCAAGGTATAGAGAGCAAATTCCAGGACATAGGAGAGGACCATAAAAGAGAAATAAGAAGTGAACAAATGAAAAACTTCAGAGATTTTACTAATCCATATCTATATGAGGAAAAGTATACTAAGATAAGTGAACAACAAAACATTCAAGTAGGCATTCTGCAGTTTTGCCATCAAAGCAAGACTAGACAAAGACGTATTCCTGTCATTTCCAAAACCAAGAAAATGGGAAAAAAAAAAAAAAGACAAACAAGAACCTAGGACTATTTAGGAGCTTTCTCTGTTGGATACAGTATCACTCATTCTTTTGAAAATATTTAGTGATTTACTCTAAATATAAAACAGCCATGAGGCACATGTCAAGAACCCCCAATACAAAATGATGATGAATAAGTATTTGGTGAAAGCAGAATGCTCAGTGAATTCAGAGGAGATGCAGAACCATCTATATGGATAAATTGGGGATGCTGTGCCGTGCTGTGCTTAGTTGCTCAGTCGTGTCCTACTCTTTTTGCAACCCCATGAGCTGTAGCCCGCCAGGCACCTCTGTCCATGAGGATTCTACAGACAAGAATATTGGAGAGAATTGCCCTTCTCCAGGGAATCATCCTAACCCAGGAATCAAACCCGGGTCTCCTGCATTGCATGTGAATTCTTTACTGTATGAGCCACCAGGGAAGCCCAAGAATACCAAAGTGGGTAGCCTATACCTTTTCCAAAGGATTTTCCCAACCCAGGAATCAAACTGCAGTTTCCTGCACTGCAGACAGATTCTTCACCTGCTGAGTTACCAGAGAAGCCCCAAATTGGGGATAATTTATGATTACAAGGCATCAAAGAGACATGATGATGTATATTTTAAGTATATAGGCTTGAAGATCAGACTCTGTAGGTCAGATACTGACTCCGTAAGTCACTAGCTGGACAAATTGAATTAGTTGATACCTGCAAAGTCCTTAGAACTGTGTCAAGCATTTTTCCATTTCATTAGAATAAACTTCTACCAGTCTGAAAAGGTGATAAAGGTTTTAGAAAAAAGGGAGGGAATGAAAATCTGTATGAATATGCCCTGAGCAGAGTCACAAGACAGAACTGAGCAGGAGAAGAAACTGGCAGGCCCATCCTGTGGTCTCTGAACCCCTACAGCATGTATCTGCTTCTGTCTAATGGGACAGATCACTTACTTCACATCACATCAGTTTATGGACATGTCATATTCACACTTGGCGTCTGAGAAAAGTGGTTAAATGCTCATTGACTACACCAGTGGGTGTTGGTTAAACAACACAGTAGAACACAGGCATGCCACGCACAACCTCCAAAACTGAGATCTGGGCTCTCTCTGGGCCTCTCTGTCGATGTGCAGAATTTCATTCTCCCTATTTGTTGGTCTCGCATGCCATAGTCAGTTCCTCTCTTTGCCTTCTTGTGTTAATTTGTCAATTCTTCCAAATCTCCTTTTAGGTATATTTCACTCTCTTTCTTGCCAAATTATAAGCCTATCCTCATAGATTGGGTGACATCCATTGTTTTCCAGGATGACTGCATTTCATGCTTATCTTCTTGCAGTCACATATCTCCAGAATAAATTTTTATATAACATGAGTATTGACAAATATATCTAAGGACTTCCCTAGTGGTCCAGTGGTTAAGAATCTACTTTCCAATGCAGGAGACACAGGTTCAATCCCTGGTGGGGAAATTAAAACCCACATGCTGTGGGGCAACACCCTGTGCCACAGTTAGAGAAGCTCATGCACCACAGTGAGTAGTCCATGCACTGTGATGAAGACAGTACAGTCAAAAAGCAAACAAGCAAACACAAAAAAAAAGAGAAATAAAAGCACACATATATCCACATTCATCATTATTTGTGACTCATATGATGCCTGTTAAATAAGCAAGGTGACAATATACAACCTTGACGTACTCCTTTTCCTATTTGGAACCAGTCTGTTGTTCCATGCCCAGGTCTAACTGTTGCTTCCTGACCTGCATACAGGTTTCTCAAGAGGCAGGTCAGGTGGTCTTGGATTCCCATCTCTTTCAGAATGTTCCACAGTTTATTGTGATCCACACAGTCAAAGGCTTTGGCATAGTCAATGAAGCAGAAATAGATGTTTTTCTGAAACTCTCTTGCTTTCTCCATGATCCAGCGGATGTTGGCAATTTGATCTCTGGTGCCTCTGCCTTTTCTAAAACCTGCTTGAACATCTGGGAGTTCACGGTTTACATACTGCTGAAGCCTGGCTTGGAGAATTTTGAGCATGACTTTACTAGCGTGTGAGATGAGTGCAATTGTGCGGTAGTTTGAGCATTCTTTGGCATTGCCTTTCTTTGGGATTGGAATGAAGACTGACCTCTTCCAGTCCTGTGGCCACTGCTGAGTTTTCCAAATCTGCTGGCATATTGAGTGCAGCACTTTCACAGCATCATCTTTCAAGACTTGAAATAGCTCAACTGTAATTCCATCACCTCCACTAGCTTTGTTCGTAGTGATGCTTTCTAAGGCCCACTTGACTTATATGCAGAGTACATTATGAGAAACGCTGGGCTGGAAGAAGCACAAGCTGGAATCAAGATTGCTGGGAGAAATATCAATAACCTCAGATATGCAGATGACACTACCCTTATGGCAGAAAGTGAAGAGGAACTCAAAAGCCTCTTGATGAAAGTGAAAGAGGAGAGTGAAAAGGTTGGCTTGAAGCTCAACATTCAGAAAACAAAAATCATGGCATCTGGTCCCATCACTTCATGGGAAATAGATGGAAAAACAGTGGAAACAGTGTCAGACTTTATATTTTGGGGCTCCAAAATCACTGCAGATGCTGATTGTAGCCATGAAATTAAAAGACGCTTGCTCCTTGGAAGGAAAGTTATGACCAACCTTGATAGTATATTAAAAAGCAGAGACATTACTTTGCCAACCAAGGTCCATCTAGTCAAGGCAATGGTTTTTCCCGTGGTCATGTATGGCTGTGAGAGTTGGACTGTGAAGAAGGCTGATCGCCGAAGAATCGATGCTTTTGAACTGTGGTGTTGGAGAAGACTCTTGAGAGTCCCTTGGACTGCAAGGAGATCCAACCAGTCCTTTCTAAGAGAGATCAATCCTGGGTGTTCATTGGAGGGACTGATGCTAAAGCTGAAACTGCAATACTTTGGCCACCTCATGCGACGAGTTGACTCACTGGAAAAGACTCTGATGCTGGGAAAGGTTGGGGGCGGGAGGAGAAGGGGACGAAGGAGAATGAGATGGCTGGATGGCATCACTGACTCTGTGGACATGAGTTTGAGTGTACTCCGGGAGTTGGTGATGGACAGGGAGGCCTGGCGTGCTGTGATTCATGGGGTCGCAGAGAGTCGGACACGACTGAGTGACTGAACTGAACTGAACTGAACTGATGATGCCTGTACCTGTGACTGACCTCCTTGAAGGGTTATGTGTGAATTTCCTTTCAGGAATTCTCTAGTAGGGATACCAGGACAGCTTGGCTCAGAGATAAATGGGAAATATCTAATTATCTGTTTCCTCAGTAATTCTGCTGGAGACCAGCAGTAACATTTTAGGATAGAATTTCAAATTTCAGTAGCATCTCAATATATAAGAGCTCTAAAATGTTTAGCCATCTTCAATGCTGATTCAAATGAGACCTATAACGTTAAGTATAGGACCTTGCAATCAGTTCAGTTCAGTTCAGTCACTCAGTCATGTCAGACTTTTTGCAACCCCATGGACTGCAGCACGTCAGGCTTCCCTGTCTATCACCAACTCCTGGAGCTTGCTCAAACTCATGCCTGTCGAGTCGGTGATGCCATCCAACCATCTCATCCTCTGTTGTCCCCTTCTCCTCCTGCCTTCAATCTTTTCCAGCATCAAGATCTTTTCTAATGAGTCACTTCTTTGCATCAGGTGGCCAAAGCATTGGAGCTTCAGCTTCAGCATCAGTCCTTCCAATGAATATTTAGGATGGATTTCCTTTAGGATGAGCTTCCCTGGTGGCTCAGATGGTAAAGCGTCTGCCTGCAATGAGGGAGACCCAGGTTCGATCCCTGGGTTGGGAAGATCTCCTGGAGAAGGAAACGGAAACTCACTCCAGTACTCTTGCCTGGAGAATTCCACAGACTGAAGAGCCTGGTAGGCTACAGTCCATTGACTGGTTTGATCTCCAAAGACTATCAAGAGTCTTCTGTGACACCACAGTTCAAAAAGCAAGACTGGGAGCTGATTGTGGTCCTTATTGAAAAATTTAACCTTACATTAAAGAAAGTAGGGAAAACCACTAGACCATTCAGGTATGACCTAAATCAAATCCCTTATGATTATACAGTGGAAGTGACAAATAGATTCAAGGAATTAGATCTGATAGACAGAGTGCCTGAAGAACTATGGACAGAGATTCATGATATTGCACAGGAGGCAGTAATTAAGACCATCTCCAAGAAAAAGAAATGCAAAAAGGCAAAATGGTTGTGTGAGGAGGCCTAAAAATAGCTGATAAAAGAGAAACTATAGGCAAAGGAGAAAAAGATGTACCCATCTGAATGCAGAGCTCCAAAGAATAGCAAGGAGAGGTAAGAAAGCCTTCCTCAGTGATCAATGCAAAGAAATAAAGGAAAATAATAGAATGGGAAAGACTAGAGATCTCTTCATGAAAATTAGAGATAGCAAGGGAACATTTTATGCAAAGATGGACACAATCAATGACAGAAATGTTATGGACCTAACAGAAGCAGAAGATATTAAGAAGAGGTGGCAAGAAAACACAGAAGTATACAAAAAATTCTTAATGACATTGCATTCAGACACCATAGATGCTGCCCCCCAAATCACAAGCATACGGGTCCAACTGTTATGCCAGGGGTTCAGGAAGACCCAGGAGAGTGTGGGTTATCTCTTGGAGTGCCAAAAAGTTGGGGCAGACTGTTATTTCTTTTATTAAAATTTTAAAAAGATTTGTTAATAGTATCTAATGCAAAATGTATGTAAATAAAAATTTAACCTGAAGATGTCCGTAGATTCCAACAGTTGATTCAGGAAATTACCCCATGTGCTCTGGAGTTAATTTGTTCCCCTTCAACAGGGAAAAAAGAAGTTGAGGAGAATCCCACAGAGACACCTCCTTCATACAGAGTGTGCACTAAATCTCCAGATAGACCACGTCCATCATGTGACTGGTACCTGGACAATGTTTGCAAGAATATTTCTTTCCCTAAAAGAGAATTTCTGAGGGAAGAACCTTCAAGAAAAAATATACTGTGTCCTGCCTTGCCATTGTAATTAGTCAAACTGTTTTGTTTAATTAGAGTAAATGTGTTTGGAATGCTATAATTACTTGTTAGAGGGGAAAAACATTTGCTCTAATTAGGTATTTCATTAGAAATTCAAAAATCACTTAATATTAGCAATTAAAACTGGAACTGTACTTTGAGATTGAATTTACCACATCAGTAACCTAAACAGTCCAACATGGACTGGTTCTGCATTTTGCTTAATTGATAACAATTCTGAGGAGTACAGAAGAAGAGGGTGCTCAGTCATTTCAGTCATGTCTGACTTTTTGCAACCCTATTGACTGTAGCCCACCAGGCTCCTCTGTCCATGGGATCCTCTAGGCAGAAAACTGGAGTGGGTTGCCATTTTCTCCTACAGGGGATCTTCTTGACCAAGGGACTGAACCCACATCTCCTGTGTCTCCTGCATTGGCAGATGGCTTCTTTATAACTAGTCCCACCTGGGAAGCCCAAAGAAGAGAGTAGCAGACTTAACTGGAAAACTCGGGGTGGGGTGACTGAGATCTGGAATAGCCAATCCTCTCAGAAGTAACTGACACAGAGGGCTGAGTGAAAAATCTGGTGAACCATTTGTTTAGAACAGAGCTTATCAAAAGGAGGTCAGGAAGGAAGTGAAAAGGAAGAAAGGAAGAAGGCAAGTTTTTCATTCAACAAATAACTGAATGTGCAAGAGCAGCCCATGTTCATACAGAGAACAGACTTCTGAGGTAATCAAGGGTTGGGCAAAACAACGGCAAACAAAATGATAGCTAAAATTTAGGGGGAAAAATCACAGTACAATATTATACACTGCATTAAGCAAAATGGTAAAATGTCACATAAATGATCAAGAGTATGAGGCTCAACCAGTATTTCAAAGGAGCGATAGTCCCTCAGGCAGGAATTTATCAAGCAGCTTTGTCTAATGCGTAGGGTGTTTGCTTGTTCCTCTATTTGACAGAGAGAAGGATATTGCATTTCTAAGTAAGAACACAGGGTCACGGATATAAAACATTTTTAAAACATGTATCTTGGGTTTCATTAAGAATGCAATGTTGTACAATTTTGCCCAGATGGGTTTTTGCTACCTTGTTTGAAAAAAATTTTTGGATTATTTTTTGAAGTGCCATTGAAGCTATTTTCCTACATGAAATAAAACAGTAGTGAGGTCTAAATCAAGGTCAAGGCAATGGTGTTTGATTATGAGCTGACTCACACATCTCCTTTTAGAGATCTTAACTTCCCTATTCATTTTTTCCCTTCTTTTCCATAAAAGCTTCCAAAATTGTATGTTTCAATCTCTGGAATAAAATTAGCATAGTTTGGTTTCTTTTAAAGCTATTCCAAGCTTCAGTGACAATTCCCACTCAATAAACAGTACTTTTTCACTTTAGACAGATGCCACATCTTTCATATACAGGGTGCTATTGTTCTATTTTCTAACTCATCCCTGTCCACAACATCAATCTTGCAAAGAAAGGCTGTGTCTACTTGTACAACTCATTTGACTATTTTGACTGAACTGAAGGGCTATTACCTGCTTGCTGATAACTTGTTAAATAACTAGCTGTCAAAATGATTACACTGGCTGGATGTTACAGCACAGCAAGAGTGGTTGAGAGAGACTGTTATTTTACTGCTAGGTAAGGACTCCAGCAACAACAGAACCACGGGTTCTATAGCAGTTTGTCCTTCCCTGGAGGTATTAGCTTAAGCACCACTTATTTCAATTTCCTCGTTGATTAAATGAGCATAATAGTGTTTACAATTGGTCTTGGTTTTGGAAAAAATGATTAAGAAATATTTATATACTCATGTTCATAACAGCATTATTCACAATAGCCAAAATGTGGAAGCAATGCAAATGTCAACTGACAGATGAATGGACAAATAAAATAAGGCATACACATACAATGGAAATGTCTCGGTTTTGGAAAATTGCTTTGCTCACACACTCACGCATCTGCTCTTTCAATGAACACTTTTTCATCTACTTCCCACATTGCAGATTCTATGCCTGCTTCAAGGCTCTCACCATTAACTGGCAAGAGAGACTGGCTCCTTCTTCTCTGCCTCTATCGCATTCTATACATGATCTGCTCATTCTCCAAATCCCTGGACGTCTCAGGATTACCTTCTCAGTCTTGTCTTCTCAATTTAAATTTCCTTCCTTGGTCATTTCCACATATCAGGTTACCAACTCAATGAAAATGCCTCTAAAATTTGTCTCCACCCCTCGGCTCTTTTATAGACCCAATTGTCTCAAGAGCATTGCTTTCTGTATATTTCTGAGGCACCTAAATCTAAGAGCTCAGGCCTCTCCTTGTCTTTCCCTGCAAACGTGTGCTTCGTCTACCAGTTCCTGCCTCAGTGAATAGCCTGTACCCAGGCCATTGCCTCCGCCTCATCTTGCATCAACAGCCTTAAGTCCTTTCTCAGCTTCAGGCAGCACTTATAATGAATCCGTATGAAAAGTTTTACCATAGTCCCTTTTCATGCCTCATATCTATGTGCTGCTTTCCATATCACTGGTTTAGAACAGGCAATCGCTCAGTTTCAGGCAACCTAAAATTTATCTTAGAACATAAGAAACTTCAAATATAAAGAGATCTTTAGAGCCTATTTCCCTCTAACCCATTGTCCCCTGTGCAGACAGGAGATTTTCTCATGTGTTTAAAACAATAAATTTACATTATATTTATAAACAAAATGCTTGATATTCATGAATACCTTAAGTCTCTCACAAGCAAATCTTAAGTCAAAAGGTAGATAAATCCAAATTGCAAATTTTCTAGGTAAAAAAGTGATAATGAGAACACTACATTTCAGAATCAAAATTTAACAAAAAAATGACCAGAGGAAATATTGTTTTAAAGACTCATATAAATCGATTAGAAATAATAAAGTGAATAATTAAGCATTTTATTGAAATTTAGGGAAAAATGTGAAAAATAACAGAGAAATTATACTGAAGAAGAGAAGACATAATTGAAGATAAAATATAAATTATTTGGGAAAGAAACTAATAAGAAACCACTAATAAATAAATAACTTACTCTTGTAGCAATATAAAATGAATAATAACTTTTCTGATTAAAAGGTAAAACAAAAAATAAACACACATAATCACTGAAAGAGGAAGCATAGAATAAAAAAAAAAATAAGAGTCTTTTTTTTTTTTGCAAGCTGAAAACAAATACACAGAATCTGTATGAAGCAAGGTGCTCAGGGCTTGTGCACTGGGACAGCCCTAAGGGATGGGATGGGGAGGGAGGTGGGAGGGGGGTCAGGATGGTGAACACAGGTACACCCATGGCTGATTCATGTCAAAGTATGGCAAAAACCACTACAATATTGTAAAGTAATTAACCTTCAATTAAAATAAATTAATTTACAGAAAAAAAGAATCTGGATAAAATATTTATCTAAATGTCTTCATGAGAGAAGAAACTAAATAGATTGATTTGCTTCCGTAGAAGTAAATAAATACATAGAAGTAGAAAGCTTTGACTACAGTAAATACACAGGAGAACTGTACAAAAAAGATCTTCATGAGCAAGATAGTCACGATAACATGATCACTGACCTAGAGCCAGACATCTTGGAATGTGAAGTCAAGTGGGCCTTAGAAAGCATCACTACGAACAAAGCTAGTGGAGGTGATGGAATTACAGTTGAGCTATTTCAAGTCTTGAAAGATGATGCTGTGAAAGTGCTGCACTCAATATGCCAGCAGATTTGGAAAACTCAGCAGTGGCCACAGGACTGGAAGAGGTCAGTCTTCATTCCAATCCCAAAGAAAGGCAATGCCAAAGAATGCTCAAACTACCACACAATTGCACTCATCTCACACGCTAGTAAAGTCATGCTCAAAATTCTCCAAGCCAGGCTTCAGCAGTATGTAAACCGTGAACTCCCAGATGTTCAAGCAGGTTTTAGAAAAGGCAGAGGCACCAGAGATCAAATTGCCAGCATCCGCTGGATCATGGAGAAAGCAAGAGAGTTTCAGAAAAACATCTATTTCTGCTTCATTGACTATGCCAAAGCCTTTGACTGTGTGGATCACAATAAACTGTGGAACATTCTGAAAGAGATGGGAATCCCAGACCACCTGACCTGCCTCTTGAGAAACCTGTATGCAGGTCAGGAAGCAACAGTTAGAACTGGACATGGAACAACAGACTGGTTCCAAATAGGAAAAGGTGTACGTCAAGGTTGTATATTGTCACCTTGCTTATTTAACTTATATGCAGAGTACATCATGAGGAACGCTGGGCTGGAAGAAGCACAAGCTGGAATCAAGATTGCTGGGAGAAATATCAATAACCTCAGATATGCAGATGACGCTACCCTTATGGCAGAAAGTGAAGAGGAACTCAAAAGCCTCTTGATGAAAGTGAAAGAGGAGAGTGAAAAGTTTAGCTTGAAGCTCAAC
Source organism: Moschus berezovskii (assembly GCF_049115385.1). Classification (NCBI taxonomy): domain Eukaryota; kingdom Metazoa; phylum Chordata; class Mammalia; order Artiodactyla; family Moschidae; genus Moschus; species Moschus berezovskii. Next base: position 62,327,610 of record NC_142461.1, read on the forward strand.
ATTCAGAAAACAAAGATCATGGCATCTGGTCCCATCACTTCATGGGAAATAGATGGAAAAACAGTGGAAAGAGTGTCAGACTTTATTTTTTTGGGCTGCAGAATCACTGTGGATGCTGATTGCAGCCATGAAATTAAAAGACGTTTGCTCCTTGGAAGGAAAGTTATGACCAACCTTGATAGTATATTAAAAAGCAGAGACATTACTTTGCCAACCAAGGTCCGTCTAGTCAAGGCAATGGTTTTTCCCGTGGTCATGTATGGATGTGAGAGTTGGACTGTGAAGAAGGCTGATCTCCAAAGAATCGATGCTTTTGAACTGTGGTGTTGGAGAAGACTCTTGAGAGTCCCTTATACTGCAAGGAGATCCAACCAGTCCATTCTAAGGGAGATCAATCCTGGATGTTCATTGGAGGGACTGATGCTAAAGCTGAAACTGCAATACTTTGGCCACCTCATGCGACGAGTTGACTCACTGGAAATGACTCTGATGCTGGGAAAGGTTGGGGGTGGGAGGAGAAGGGGACGACGGAGAATGAGATGGCTGGATGGCATCACTGACTCTGTGGACATGAGTTTGAGTGAACCCCGGGAGTTGGTGATGGACAGGGAGGCCTGGCGTGCTGTGATTCATGGGGTCGCGGAGAGTTGGACACGACTGAGCGACTGAACTGAAACTGAACTGCTAACAGAATGTCAAAAACACATACCTTCGAAGCAGAATTATACCAAACAAACACATAATTCTAATAATAAACTATTTCAGATTATAGAGGGTATAAAAGTCATCAGCAAATTACTTTAATAAAAAAATATTGATTCAAAATATAAAGATGATAGCACCAAAAGAAGACAGAACAAAATCCCATTTCAGAAATTCAAGGATGGTTCACCACCAAGAAATTTGTTAATGCAATTGATATAATAATTTTATTTAATTGCAGAATTTATATAAACCTCTCCAGAGAAAGTAAAAGAAATTATAGTTTTCAACTATAGTCTTGAGAAATAATCCACAACTGCAATATGGTAGAAATTGATGATTACATGTTTAAATATGATGTACACACACACATATACATCTCAAATCCAGCTTAATGAAAGGACAGACTCTGATGACGTTATCACTTTTTAAAGTCAAGAACAAGACACAGATGCCTACTGTCTCCTAACTTCTAAAATTATTTAACTTTTAACTGAAGGCATTTTCATACAAGCAAAAGACATTAGAGAACTCAAAGTGGTAGGGAGAAAGTTAAAACAGACGTGCCTAACCCCTGCCTCTGGATTTCTCTGGGGCCAGCAGCCACTGACTACTGGTCCACGGACACAGTTGATGACCATGGGCTTTGTGCAAACCAGGAGCTTGAAGGTGGCTGAGCTAAAGTGCATGGGGAGCTGCCACCCACTGCCTACATCTGTAAGTGGTTCAAAGTGTGCACAGGGTTAGGCCTACTGTCCAAGACTGCCTGTACCGAAGTTGCACTCACCCCCCGCCCCAACCCCATGGATGTTTTGTGCTGCTTCCAGAGCCTGAAAGAAAATAAGGCTGTGAAGTTCACCTTCAAGAATTCTGCCAAGGAATGTATCCCGAGTTACTGGACCTGGTGGGGTGTTCTGTATTCACAGCGAAACACGGAAATGCAGCTCAAAATGAAGAATATGCTGAAACAGATAAAAGGGAGGGAAGTGAGGACTTCCTTGGCAGTCCAGTGGCTAAGACTCTGGGCTCCCCAAACAGGTCTCCCAAGCTCCTTCCATTTGGATTCCTGGTCAGGGAACTAGGTCCTCTGTGCAGCAAGTAAGACTCATGCAGCTAAATAAATACATAAATAAAAATTTTAAGGGCTTCCCTGGTAGTTCAGCTGGTAAAGAATCCACCTACAATGCAGAAGACCCCGGTTCCATTCCTGGATCAGAAAGTTCTCCTGGAGAAGGGATAGGTTACCCACTCTAGTATGCTTGGGCTTCTCTGATGGCTCAGCTGGTAAAGAATCTGCCTGAAATGTGGGAGACCCGGGTTCAATCCCTGGGTTGGGAAGATCCCCTGGAGAAGAGAACAACTACTCCCTCCAGTATTCTGGCCTGGAGAATTCCATGGACTGTACACTCCGTGGGATCTCAAAGACTGTGGCCCCATGGTCAGGTGGCTGCTAGCCCCAGAGAAGTCCAGAGGCAGAGGCCAGCTATGTCTGTTTTAACTTTCTCCCTACCACTTTGAATTTTCTAATGTCTTTTCCTTGTCTGATAATGCCTTCAGTTAAAAGTTAAATAATTTTGGAAGTTAGGAGACAATGGGTATCAGTGTCTTGTTCTTAACTTTAAAAAGTGATAATGTCATCAGAGTCTGTCCTTTCATTAAGCTGGATTTGAGATGTGTGTGTATGATTTTTTAATTTTTTTTTAAAAGAGAGACAGGTGCTACAGCTGTGGAGGTCTAGAGTATAATGCCAAGGAATGCAAACTGGCACCGCAGCCTGAGAAGTACCACTTCTGCCAGAGCATCAACCATAGGGTAGCCTTGGGTCTGCTGAAGGCTGCAAGCTCCCAGATCAAAGAGAAAGTCAGCCTATTTTAGGAGGAAGAAGTAGAGATCCATAGCCCTGCCACCATGCTCCCAGAGGCCCAGGACTGAGCCACAGTAGGTGGGGGATATCCTTTTTGTAATCAGGAAATTTCGAGGAGCAAGCATCAATCGGCAGATGTGTTCTTCTTCCCTTATTTCCTATTCTGAATAAGATCTTCTGTCCTTAATACTAGATTCCTACTCCCTCCTGTTTCCAACTTCATGAGCCCGAAATAGCCCATATACTTGTATGTTTAATTTGTGGCGTGCCTGCAATGAAATCATTTGTGCAAAAATAGTGAAAGAGCTAAGAAGTCTCCATCCCTTACTCCCAGTCTCCTGAGTCATGACCATTCCTTAATGTGATTCCTGTCAAACAGTCTTTGGATGGATTAAAACCTAATTTAATCTCTAATTCTAGAGTAGAAAGGAGCAATGAGGAGAACTTGCATAGAAAATGGGGTTGGGAGACCGTAAAGGGAAAGATGAATGTATATCCAAGTCACTCAGTTCAGTTCAGTCACTCAGTCGTGTCAGACTCTTTGCGACCCCATGAATCACAGCACGCCAGGCCTCCCTGTCCATCACCGACTCCCAGAGTTCACTCAAACTCATGTCCATCCAGTCGGTGATGTCATCCAGCCATCTCATTCTCTGTCGTCCCCTTCTCCTCCCGCCCCTAATCCCTCCCAGCATCAGACTCTTTTACAGTGAGTCAGCTCTTCACATGAGGTGGCCAAAGGATTGGAGTTTCAGCTTTAGCATCAGTCCTTCCAAGAACACCCAGAATTGATCTCCTTTAGAATGGACTGGTTGGATCTCCTTGCAGTATAAGGGACTCTCAAGAGTCTTCTCCAGCACCACAGTTTAAAAGCATCAATTCTTCGGCGATCAGCTTTCTTCACAGTCCAACTCTCACATCCATACATGACCACTTGTATGGTCATGTAAACCATAGCCTTGACTAGACAGACCTTTGTTGGCAAAGTAATGTATCTTCTTTTTAATATGCTATCTAGGTTGGTCATAACTTTCCTTCCAAGGAGTAAGCATCTTTTAATTTCCTGGCTGCAATCAGCATCTGCAGTGATTTTGGTAGCCCAAGTCACTCAGGAACTTTTAAAATGTAAGTGCAAGAAACTTATGTCCAAGTGGCCACAAGATTGTTTAATAGGAAATGGATGAATGTAACTCCATGTTTACTGCTAGAAACCAAAGCTTGTGTGAACTCTTGAGTTTATGGGGTACAAGGAAAGGATGGAAAAACAGGTAGCTGTCTGTGCTTTGCCTCATTCATTCTTCTCATTCCTGAACTGCAGAAAACATAGCCCCTTGGGCTCTGATGACCCCATCTTGGCAGCATTTATTTGATGGCTGATTTTGCTGTGCCAGGCCTTCCTTCCCATTTGATATCATTTTGTAACACACAGGCTGACCCTTTTCCCTTCCCCTTCTTTTCCTTGAGAAAATACAATGTATAAAGTCTTGGTACTGAAAAAAAAAAGACCCACCCACACCATCAGCATCCCCTACACACACTACCTAAATATGATGTGACTGTAAACAGAAAACCCCTAAAGAGTCTACAAGAAAAATAAAAAACTACTAAGCTCCATAAATTAACTCAATGGATAGCAGGTTATTGAGTCAATATTCAAAGGTCAGTATCCTTAATATTATATATGTAACTGATAAGATAGGAAAAAAGACTTCATCTTTAATAGCAGAAAAAAGCCTAGGAATAAATATAACAAGAAGTGTGCAAAAAACAACTATATGCAGAAACTTAAAAACATTTCTAAGAACTCAAAAGTAGACCTGATGAATAGAATTATAAAAATAAAACATGTTCATAATAGAATGACTCAATCTCATAAAGATGTCTATTCTAAATAATTTATAAACTAACGTTGTCAGTGAAAATGTCAAGACTTATTTCCAGAGTAAGATAATTCTAAATCTTATATAATATATGAACAAGTATGGCTTTAATACCATTGGAAGTAAAAAGGAAAGAAGGGCATACAATTTAAGAGATATTAATGCACTATAAAGACTCAACAATTTTAAAATGTAGTGCTGGCAAATGAATAGAAAACCAAAGTAAGAAACAAGATACGAATTTCACAAAGAGACCCAAATATTTATGAAAAATTTACATATAACATACAAGGTATCTCAAGCCAGAAAATTATAACTTGGCTAAATGTAAAGGAACAATTTTATGTATGGTCTTGAAAAAGCATGTAAAGATAGTGAGGAACTGGGAAAGCATTGTTGTTTTATTCAGAGCAACATGTTTGTGATAGCAAAAATCAGAAATCATGCAAGTGATCAATCGGGGTAGTTAGCTACTTAGATTCAGCTGTATCCACACAGTAGATTCCTAAACAGTTGGAAATTAATGAACCTGTACAGGCAGATGTCCAGAATATATTGTTAATTTAACAAAGGAAGGGTGCAAATGGGATGCATATGTTTCTACCTTTTGAGGAAACAAGAAGTTTACATGTCTCTGTACATTTGCATCAAGAAATCCTGGAAGACTACACTATACTCTTATTGTTGGGTTTTGCACATGACATTCCTCTGGATGAATTTCTCCTGATTTTCTTGCAGATCATTCCTTTCATCCTTCAGGTCTCCCTTACTATGTAACTCTGGAAAATTTTATAGTCTCTGTGATCTGGGAATTTGTTGAAACTCTTCCCTTGTGCTCATCTACTCAAACTTAATTTAACTTTATAAAAAAAACAAAACAAAAAATTGCCTGTTTGTTTATTCCTTAAGTCTTTTGAATAGATGACTATCCTGTGGTGTTTCTTTTATTTTACCCACCCAACTGCATTGTGAAAAGATTGAATAAATTCAGTGAATTGCCACACAATAAATGATACAATGTACATTAAGTGTAATCATCAGTTCAGTTCAGTTCAGTCTCTCAGTCGTGTCCGATTCTCTGCAACCCCATGAATCACAGCACGCCAGGCCTCCCTGTCCATCACCAACTCCCGGAGTTCACTCAAACTCATGTCCATCCAGTCAGTGATGCCATCCAGCCATCTCATTCTCTGTCGTCGCCGTCTCCTCCCGCCCAATCACTCCCAGCATCAGAGTCTTTTCCAGTGAGTCAACTCGTCGCATGAGGTGGCCAAAGTATTGGAGTTTCAGCTTTAGCACCAGTCCTTCCAATGAACACCCAGGATTGATCTCCTTTAGAATGGACTGGTTGGATCTCCTTGCAGTCCAAGGGACTCTGAAGAGTCTTCTCCAGCACCACAATTCAAAAGCATCAATCCTTTGGCAATCAGCTTTCTTCACAGTCCAACTCTCACATCCATACATGACCACGGGAAAAACCATAGCCTTGACTAGATGGACCTTTGTTGGCAAAGTAATGTCTCTGCTTTTTAATATGCTATCTAGGTTGGTCATAACTTTCCTTCCAAGGAGTAAGCGTCATAGGAAAAGCTATATCTTAGCATTCTTGTGGGAAGCAAAGAATCCACAGAGGATTTACTTAGTATTTTTTCCCTTTACTGCCAATCTCATTCTTTTCTACAGAATATCCCCATGCTTTTTATCTTCTTTAAAGAGATTTAGTCTTATTGAAGAGATAGAAGTTGAGTATATATTTGGCAAAAAACATTTTAAATCCATCAAGATATGTATGTAAAATAAGCCTATGTCTCTTCCCAAAAGATGAAATGCAGTATATTTGTTTAAGGTGAGAAAATAATGGTCATTAATTAGGCCCATGCTACATTCTAGGAGCATTACCAGGTCTCTGGCCTAAGTCTTCTCTCCAAATGAGAAGGCAGTGTACCAAAATGAAAAGAGAAAGGGTATTCTAGTCACAGTGGTAAGCTAGTTGACATGTGATGGAAAAAAAAAAAAAAAACTTTAAGCAGATACATCACCATTCTGGTTTTTTTCGGAGTAAATAACATTTTGCTTCTTCCCTTGACTCATCTACAACTTATGAGTGTCTCCTGCTGCTGCAGACTCTCAATAGCCATGAGATGAGAAAAATGGCATTATTAGGAACCAAAATAATTTATCTGATATTATCTGAGGTTCTCCCCTTGACTTATCAGAGACCCAGTGGAATTTTGAAGGTCTCAGATATGGTGTCCTGGGGGACTAGTTCAGTGTCCAAGACATCATTCAGACATTTGTAAAACTAGATCCTTAGGGAAATGATCATAACAGTGCTTCCAGGTCAGTGTCAATGATACAAAAAGCTACATTAGTGTGTGATCATGTTATTACCTATGTTAAAAAAATAAAATATAAACCCTCCCTTTTATACCACAAGGTACCACTGCACATGCCCTAGGTTAATGCTCTCATACAAAGTTTTACCATTGCCTCAATATATTTTCAAGTTTTTTAAATGGTTTTTTAAAATTCTTTTATCCAGCTGTTTATGGTAATTTTCAGTAGCAAGCTTGCTCTTAGTGATACAGCCCAACATTTGCAGAAAAGGGAGATATCTATGCTAGCATCCTTGGAACAAAGTGTTACTCTTGCATTATTAGATCTGGTTCTTCCTCCATTCCAGGAAAAAAAGTTACCATTTTGTACCTTTGAATATGATTTTGTTCCATTTCTGGACATCTGTAATTCAGGGACAAGAATGAAGAATGCACTTTCCTTTGTCCTTGCAATAAAAATTGAAATCTACCTTTGTTGTTACTATTGTTGTCTGATTGTGTGAACTTGCTCATGTTTATCTTGCCTAGAAAACCCCATGGATGGAGGAGCCTGGTGGGCTGCAGTCCGTGGGGTCGCTAAGGGTCGGACACGACGGAGCGACTTCACTTTCACTTTCACACATTGGAGAAGGAAATGGCAACCCACTCCAGTGTTCCTGCCTGGAGAATCCCAGGGACGGGGGAGCCTGGTGGGCTTCCGTCTATGGGGTCACACAGAGTCGGACACGACTGAAGTGACTTAGCAGCAGCAGCAGCAGATCATGTTTATAATGACTAGACTCCTTTCACCCAAGACCTGATTTTCTTCTCCAATGAGCTAAAACTTGAGTAATCTAAAGACCGTAGCTATTGACTGAAATGGTGTAGGAAAGAGATAAGGGGCTGGGTTGGGACCAACATCCACTTCCACAAACAGCAGTGAAAATGATGAACTTGATTTGAGTTATGTGGGAAAGATCCAGCTGGATGCACCTCTAAAGTGATGTTCCCTGACAGGGTCCCCTTAGGGTTGAGGAAGAGTGGAATGGGGCTGCCTCAAAATGCACTGGGTGGGTGGACTGCAGAATCATTGTGTGAACCTCTGGGAAGCGACATCACCCACATCAGAAGACTCACAGTGGAAATTTTCCTGTGTGGGATCACTGAGAAAGTCATGGAAGGACCTGGGGAGAGTGAAGCCACCTCCGGACTACCACGTACCCAAGAGTCCCAGCCGTCATGGCGGACATATCACAATGATTGTGTTCTTCCCTCCTGCCTCTTCCCACCTACCTGAGGAGTCAGACAGGAACTACATACAAGGAGACAGGGAGACGACATAAAATAATTAATATTTAAGTCCAGGTCAGTCTCAAGCCTGGGCCCCCAAAGCCTGGCCCCCTTAATCAGTTCAGTTCAGTTCAGTCGCTCAGTCGTGTCCGACTCTCCGCGACCCCATAAATCACAGCACGCCAGGCCTCCCTGTCCATCACCAACTCCCGGAGTTCACTCAAACTCATGTCCACAGAGTTGGTGATGCCATCCAGCCATCTCATTCTCGGTCGTCCCCTTCTCCTCCCGCCCCCAACCCTTCCCAGCATCAGAGTCTTTTCCAGTGAGTCAACTCGTCGCATGAGGTGGCCAAAGTATTGCAGTTTCAGCTTTAGCATCAGTCCTTCCAATGAACACCCAGGATTGATCTTCTTTAGGATGGACTGGTTGGATCTCCTTGCGGTACAAGGGACTCTCAAGAGTCTTCTCCAACACCACAGTTCAAAAGCATCAATTTTTCAGCGATCAGCCTTCTTCACAGTCCAACTCTCACATCCATACATGACCACAGGAAAAACCATAGCCTTGACTAGACGGACCTTTGTTGGCAAAGTAATGTCTCTGCTTTTTAATATATTATCAAGATTGATCATAACTTTCCTTCCAAGGAGTAAGCGTCTTTTAATTTCATGGCTGCAATTACCATCTGCAGTGATTTTGGAGCCAAAAAAAAATAAAGTCTGACACTGTTTCCATTGTTTTTCCATCTATTTCCCATGAAGTGATGGGACCAGATGCCATGATCTTTGTTTTCGGCCCCCTTAATAATGTTACATAAATCTCTGTACATCCAAGGTTCCCCTTTGACGTGTGGCCATGGTCTTCATCTATGGCTCCTTCCTAAGGAGGTGGAAGAATGATGAAGAAACAGGCAGACCTCAAATTTCAAGGAAGTATGAGGAGCCTTGCCCAATGCACACTGGACATAGTTCCACTTGTGTGCCCTAGCTCTCAACAAGAAGCTAAGACGCTCCAGGGCAGGACCAGGATCCCAGTATCTCTGCCTTTCAGGTCCTACCAGGTGGTTTGACCTGTGAGAGACACCAAGTTCATGTTTAATTAAATGTCTTTAAAGTAAGCTTTCATCCTAAACTGAGGTATCCACTGCATGGTCTTTTTCTCCCTTGCAGAAGGGCCAATAGGTTCAGCATTTTGAAATAAAGGAAACAGCACATTTGAATGGTCTAAAACCCCCATATTTTTGCCATCATTTACCAAAGAGGCAAAAAGGAAGAATGAGATTCATAGCACACGAGTAGCCTGCAATAGATTCCCTGGCCTGTGTCTAAGACACTAGGTGGCTTTGAAGGAATCATAAAATTTTATCTTGACTTAAATCTAGCTTCATATGAAATAGAAATCCCAGTTTTAAAAATGAGTTGGTTTGGAGTTCAATCCCCAAAGAGTGAAGGGAAAAGAAGATAAAAATTCTTTGAAGCACTCTCCATGAGACAATTTTTCTCCGCAGATTTCTAAACACATTTCTCATAGCACAACTTCAGAGTGTAACAAGAGTTTGTCTAGCTTTCCCTTCTCCTTGAATTATCTGGAAATTACCCTGCACAATCTCGACTCTGAGCCTTGAACTCATCAGGGTTCTGAAGCTGTTACAAGGCATTCACTCTGTTATCTCCTAGCAAAAATAAAACAGCTCAGGTGTCCAGCAGCTGCCATCAATTCTGACTGCTGAGGCTGCACAGCTATGGGAAAAGAGAGCCTGCTCTCTGATAGAGATAAATGGTCCAACTCAAGATGCTTCTTGCATAGTTGTCAGAGAGAACTACTAATAGGGGAGTGATTTGCCAAAGTCAGAATGGTACTTCCTCCCCCCAGTTTTCTCTACCTCCAGCCTTGCTGGTGGCATCCTTAGTGGGAGAGCCTAGCCTAGGTGATAAGAGTCCTATTTGGTTGGGCTCTGTCATTTCTTAGCTGTGTAAACTCAGGCAACCTCTTTAAACCCTGAATATGTGTTTCTCTAAGTGGAAAACAAAAGCAATTTATAACTACTTCAAATAGATTGTTGTGAAAATTATATCAGACACTCTTTCTGAAAATCTTCCTCAGGGAAGCAATCCATCAGGCTTTGGAGAAGGAAATGACAACCTACTCCAGTATTCTTGCCTGGAAAATCCCATGGACAGAGGAGTCTGGCAGGCTATATAGTCTATGGGGTCACAAGAGTTGGACATGATTTAGCAACTAAACCACCAGAGCTTCTCCCTTTGACAATGTTCCTAGGCTTTCATGAATGATAATTTGTTTAGGTCATCATCTTTGAAGTTTTTTGATTCCTCATTTACAATTCAAAATCTCCTAGGTGGAACAATACTTAAGATCAGAAGCATCCACACTTAAAAAAAAATTATTGGATTATAACTGCTTTACAATACTGTGTTATCTTTCGCTGTACAGCAAAATGAATCAGTCAAATGTATACATGTGTGTGCGTGCCAAGTTGTGTATCCTTGAGACCCTATGGACTATATACCTCTAGGCTCCTCTGTCCATGGGATTCTCCAGGGAAGGATACTGAAGTGGGTTGCCATGCCACTCCTATCCATCCTGGATAGGGATATCTTCCCTATCCAAGGATCGAACCCACATATCCTGCCACTCCTGCATTGTAAGTGGACTGTTTATCGCTGAGGCACCAGAGAAGCCCATGTATACATATATCCCCACTTTTTTGGATTTCCTTCACTATTGAGAACAGTGTAGAGGTTTCTTAAAAAGCTAAAAGTAAAACTACTGTATGATCCAGCAATCCCACTCCTGGCATATACTGAGAGAAAACCATAATTCCATAAGATTCATGCATCCCAATGTCGATTGCAGCACTATTTGCAATAGCCAGGACATGGAAGCAAACTAAATGTCCACTGACAGAGAAATGAATAAAGACGTAGTCACACACACAATGGAATATTACTCAGCCATAAAAGGGAATGAAATTGTGCCACTTGAAGAGATGTGGATTGACCTAGAGACTGTTGTAAAGAGTGAAGTAAGTCAAAAGAGAAAAGCAAATACCATATACATCCATATGCTTTTAATTGTATCTCAAATTTCAAAATGTCTGTATGTGAGGGAACATTTTATCAGTATCTGGTAAATTAAGAAGGTTTGTATTTTCATGCACAGAATACCTCGACCCTTTAGAGACTGACTTTCATGCTCTACCGACTGAGCTAGCTGGGCACATAATAACATTTGAAAGGGGAATGTGAGCCAAAGATATTTGATTTCATTGAAAGTACTTTTTCCTTTATCAATTGGTGAAGGGAGTCAAAACGTTCACTTATAAAACAGATACTTTATGGGAATATATAGCATGGGGACTAAAGTTAATAACACTGTATTGTATATTGGAAAATTGCTAAAAGAGTAGGTCTTAAAAGTTCACAAGAAAAACTTCTGTAACTATGCTTGTTAACAGATACTAACTGGATTTATTGTGGCAATCATTTCAAAATACATACAAATATTTAATGATGATGCTATATACCTGAAACTAATATAATATTATATATTATACCTCAAAATATCCCATCCCCTATAGTGCATTTTGAGGCTTCCCAGGTGGTGTCAGTGGTAAAGAATCTACCTGCTCATGCAGAAGACTTAAGAGACATGGGTTCGTGGGTTGTGAAAATGCCTGGAGAAGGTCATGGCAGCCCACCTAGTATTCTTGTGGGAAGAAGCCCATGGACAGAGGAACCTGGTGGGCTACAGTCGATAGGGTTGCAAAGAGTCAAACATGACTGAGACGACTTAGCATGTACTCATGCACGCACGTAGTACATTTTTAATGAAACCCGAGAGTCCCTTGGACTGCAAGGAGATCCAACCAGTCCATTCTAAAGGAGATCAGTCATGGGTGTTCACTGGAAGGACTGATGCTAAATCTGAAACTCCAATACTTTGGCCACCTCATGTGAAGAGCTGACGCATTGGAAAATACCTTGATGCTAGGAGGAATTGGGGGCAGGAGGAGAAGGGGACGACAGAGGATGAGATGGCTGGATGGCATCATCGACTCAATGCACATGGATTTGGGTGAACTCTGGGAGTTGGTGATGGACAGGGAGGCCTGGCGTGCTGTGATTCATGGGGTCACAAAGAGTCGGACACGACTGAACGACTGAACTGAACTGACTGAGGCTCCTACCTTAGCCTTTAAGACTCCACCTGCCTCCAGGTGATGTCACCCAGCACCATAGTCTGTCACACTTTGCAACATGTAAACTGCTCTGCCCTATTTCTAGAGGATTCTGTCTCCAAATCCTCACATAACTGCCTCACGCTCAGCATTTAATACCCACTTCGAATACCTACTCTTTGATAACACCTTCTCAAAACATTTAACATAAACTAACCTGGTCACTTTATCAGAGTTTATTTTCATCACAGAACTTGTGACTACCTGAAATTTGCTTGCCATTTAGCTTATTTTTTTAAATCTACTGTGTTTTCTACCCTTATAAAAATATGCATAGTACAAGTAACTGTGTAAGTTCTCAAAAAAAAAAAAAAAAATTAGTTATTTTATCATTGTACCCAAGTTTCTGTGAATTTATAAAATCTTCAAATCTATGAACATATATTTGTTAAACTTACATTTTGGGAATGCTGAATTTTCAAAGTGTGATTATGGTAAGATAATAAAACTAACAGGGTCTATTGGTTTTAAACAGCAAAATCAGCTCTCCTTAATTTTCTTCAGAGGTAGAAAAACACAGGGAAAAAGAAAAGCAATAGCTGAAATTCACTTTTTCTTGACCCTGGAAACCACTAGGTATGTAACATACTGGAGAAAAGAATGAGAAGTGCCGCATGGCTTCTCAGGTAGTATGTAGTCTGGGGACCCACTGAGGAACAACACTTAAAAGCTCAGATGCTGGACCTGATTTGTATGATCATTTATAATGTTTTTTTGACTTCTTAGTGTCTGCATATAAATCAAATGCTTTTCTACCACAGGCCTGATCCTATGCTAGTTTTAGAAATTAATCCAATTGTCGGGTTTGTAGACATGTAAAAGCTCATTCTGCTTATACAAAAACTCTGTTAGACTTTTGCCATCCTAATGTCCTTAAACCATGACAACAGTCTGCTTCTAAATTAGAAAATTAAAAACAATAGCTGGAAATCAGAGTCAGGGCTATGGGAAATCCAAGATGGCTGCTTGGCTTCTCCCAGCTCCCTGACAAACCTCAATTTTTATTTGATGGGTTAAAGCCTCCCTGGCTACAGAGCCTCCATAATGAAAAATCATGGAATATTAAGTTTTGTAAATTGTTAAATTAAGTTTCTAGTTTTGTTAATGTCTAGTGTTTACTAAGACTCACTGCTGAGACAGTTCCTTGTTACGTGATATTGCTAAAAGATTTAATTAAGTTATTAAAAAGGACACTCTAGGTTAGTTTCTAAGGCTTATCTCAGTAACCAATCTTCAGATAAAGGTCGGATGCTCCATAATGTACAACCAGGAGATTAACACCAGACTATAATCATTTAACGAAAGAAGTCAGGTGACTTGGGGTGTACCAGGCTTTATCTAATGAAAGTTCTTGACTTATAATTCTTATTTTACTAATAACTGCTAGCTATGGCTATATTATTTTCTATGTCACTTGTTTCACTGAGCCTGTGATATAATGCTGAACTGACAGTTCCATATGAGATCAATAATTGTAATAATGTGACTCTGGGTATGGGAAAAAGCAACAAGAGGAAATATTTTCCTGGACCAGGAGGCTAGTAAGACAGTGGTCCAGAGACTTTTGCTACTTGCAAGGCCTGGTCCAATTTTAGCACACTGAGTGGCCCATCACTTCCCTAGACCTGGGAATGAGCCTTCCCAGCACCGCAGGACACAATGGCCATGAAATTGTGTCACATGGTCAGATATGCTATGAAGGGACCCTGCTGACTGGAAGTTGGTACCTGCCAACTGCCTCTACAAAGATTACATCATGACCATTGCAAGCTGCTGACCTTCAACACCCCCTGAAAAAAGTTCAGGATGAAAATCAGGAATGAGGCACTCTGTGTCTGGGGAGAAAAAAAAAAACAAAACTGTCAGAACAGGCCTTCAGATAGTTAGATCTTTTCAGAAAAAGGTTTTATGAGTTCCAATTCTTGCATCTTCTCATACCTAGAAAAACACTGACGTCATTAATTGTGAAATCTGATTTGGCTATTAAAAAATTTTTTTTTTTTTTTTACAATTAAAAGTCAAAATAGAGTAGCTATGGTTCAGACATCCTGGGAAATAACTATTTCCCAGATATCCTGAAAAATGATATTACGGGTGTGATTTCAGATTAGACGCTGTGACCTAATGTAGAACTTAATGCTCCTGTAATGCATTTTTGCTTCTGTACTTTGCTTGTTGCTCGTAAAACCAAAGTTACTCAGTTTTAAGATAAGGTTGTTTTTAAGTTCAGTTCAGTTCAGTTCAGTCTCTCAGTCGTGTCCGACTCTCCACAACCCCATGAATTATAGCACGCCAGGCCTCCCTGTCCATCACCAACTCCCGGAGTTCACTCAAACTCATGTCCACAGAGTTGGTGATGCCATCCAGCCAGTAAAGATTCCTAGAATTGTTTTTGAAAAAATAAAAATATGAATGAAAATAACAGCCTTTATGGAGCTAGTTTGGCACCAGGAATAACAAGAGGAGGTGGGGAACACAGGAGGGAGCACGGAACCGATCGATACTTCTAAGAGGCAGCCTTTGGGTAAAGGGTGAAGTGAGGGGTGAGAAACACTGTGGATTATGAAGAGACCGACCACCTTTGCTCAGCTAACTAAGGGGTCACACAGACAATTAAAACCTATTACCCTTGACCATAGTGTTGGATTTTCACATGTATCTCCTGCAAATGTGGTTCAGGATATTTCATTTGATTCAGGATGAATTATAATAAGTACTAGATTTAGAAGAGGTGCTACAATTTACACCCATATGTATACACATTTGCCAGAAAAGAAAAAAATGCTGCAATGGAGTAGATGAAAATTGTTGCTATAACTATAAAACAAAAGGAAAAATAAAGATTCAATAAAGTACTCTTCTAGGGAAAAAAAAAAAAACAAGGACTCAAATCTAAAGAAAAACATGTAAGAGGGAACATTGTGGAAGAAAAGAGGACTTAAATAGCAGAACTAAAAAGCAAAAGAACAAAGCTAAACTAAACTTAAAAAGTGAAATGAAAAAGTAAAATCAATAAACAAAGATAAATTTTGAAAGTAGTTTATAATACGGGGATGGATATTACAGAAAATATTACAGTATTACAGAAAAACCAGTGGCTTCTATATACAGCACAAGATTAAGAAAAATAAGCAAAGATTAAAAGAGTTTAAAAGTAATGAAATGATAATACAATATGTGATTGAAGTAATAATAATAGTTATAGAAGCCAGATTCTTAAATAGGTGTTTCTGAAGAAAAATAGTTATTTCTGAAGAAAACAAAAGAAACAAAAAAAAGGTATAATTTAACATTTTACCAGATAGAAAACTCAATTTTAAATAATAAAGAGTGCACTGAGTACTGGAGGAAACTGACACGTAATAACTAACCCTGAAACATATCCTAATAAAGTTATTGAACAGTAAATTAAATAAAGAGTCTTTTAAGCTAGCATTTCTAGAACTGGTAGAAAAGAGCAGCTGCTGCTGCCAAGTCACTTCAGTCGTGTCCGACTCTGGGCGACCCCATAGACGGCAGCCCACCAGGCTCCTCCTTCCCTGGGATACTCCAGGCAAGAACAGTGGAGTGTGTTGCAGAGCAATTCCTAATTTTTATATGAACACAAATTTCCCAGGAATTTTATATTAAGTATAAAGGGATTTAGGAATAAAAGCAATCAGTTCAGTTCAGTTCAGTCACTCAGTTGCGTCCGACTCTTTGCGACCCCATGAATCACAGCACGCCAGGCCTCCTTGTCCATCACCAACTCCCGGAGTTCACTCAAACTCATGTCCATCGAGCTGGTGATGCCATCCGACATATATTATTTAGAGTTTCCAAGAACAGAATAAAGATATCCAATGGAGACTTCTTAAGGTAAAT
This sequence comes from Moschus berezovskii, assembly GCF_049115385.1. Taxonomy (NCBI): domain Eukaryota; kingdom Metazoa; phylum Chordata; class Mammalia; order Artiodactyla; family Moschidae; genus Moschus; species Moschus berezovskii. The sequence goes on from NC_142461.1 coordinate 62,343,786, forward strand.
ATTATGGAATGAACTTTTGAGTCAAACAAAGGTATGCAGATAAATCATATTTAAGGGTTAATGCTGAGCATTGATTCCATTTGGTTATAGAACAAAAACTAAATAAATGTAGAATTATGACTTTAATAAAAAATGTGAACATTAAAAATACTGGTGCCATAGAAATTATATAACTAATAAGTTGATGAGGGTAAGAAGGTATGTAGTAGCATAAGCATGACATTTCCAGATATTTTTAAACAGGGGTGAAAAAAAATTACTTGAAGGATATAAAATAATTGAGAATATTTAAAGGCGTAAGCCTTAACACACACACACACACATACACTATAATCACCTAGAATTTGGAGCTGAAGAGAGTGATAGAAGCAAGTTCAGTTCAGTTCAGTTCAGTTCAGTCGGTCAGTCGTGTCCGACTCTTTGCAACCTGTATGCCAGGCCTCCCTGTCCATCACCAACTCCCAGAGTTCACTCAAACTCACCTCCATCGAGTCGGTGATGCCATCCAGCTATCTCATTCTCTGTCGTCCCCTTCTCCTCCTGCCCCCAATCCCTCCCAGCATCAGAGTCTTTTCCAGTGAGTCAACTCTTCGCATGAGATGGCCAAAGTATTGGAGTTTCAGCTTTAGCATCAGTCCTTCCAATGAACACCCATGACTGATCTCCTTTAGAATGGACTGGTTGGATCTCCTTGTAGTCCAAGGGCCTCTCAAGAGTCTTCTCCAACAAACACCACAGTTTAAACACCTCAATTCTTCGGCAATCAGCTTTCTTCACAGTCCAACACTCACATCCATACATGACCACTGGAAAAACCATAGCCTTGACCAGACGGACCCTGGTTGGCAAAGCAATGTCTCTGCTTTCCAACATGCCTTCTAGGCTGGTCATAACTTTCCTTCCAAGTAGTAAGTGTCTTTTAATTTCATGGCTGCAATCAGCATCCGCAGTGATTTTGGAGCCCAAAAAAATAAAGTCTGACACTGTTTCCACTGTTCCCCCATTGATTTCCCATGAAGTGATGGGACCAGATGCCGTGATCTTCGTTTTCAGAGTGTTGAGCTTTAAGCCAACTTTTTCACTCTCCTCTTTCACTTTCATCAAGAGGCTTTGCAGTTCCTCTTCACTTTCTGCCATAAGGGTGGTGTTATCTGCATATCTGAGGTTACTGATATTTCTCCCATCAATCTTGATAGAAGCAGAGTGTACAGTTTTTTTCTATTATATGAAAAGGAAATATAGAAAATGATTAATGAAAGAGATATACAATGTATATATGACCACTGTTGCTAAGTTAAAAACTAGCTAAAAAACATAATGAAGTAAAGAAGGAATCACAGAGATGGATAATAAGGTCAGAGATGTGGTATAATCACGGCTCATACCATCGGGTAGGTGACCCACATAAAGGAGAATAATCACAATTGTAGAGGTTCCCCCGAAGGAGCAAAGGGTCTGAACCAGCTCAGGGACCCTGCCCCAGAAGGAAGCCCCGGAATATCTGGCACTGAATGGCAGTGGAGTTTGCATGTAGGAGGGACAAAGGCTGTAGCAAACAGACTCTACTCTTAAAGGACACATACAAAATGTCACATGCACTGAGGCTGAGTGCAGAAGCAATAATTTGAGAGAGGCCCAGCTTCTCAAGAGGTCCAGACCTATTTGTGATTCTAGAGAGCCTCCAAGAGACGTAGCCATAAAAAGAATGAAATCTTACCATTTGCCACAAAATGGATGAACCTAGAGGGAATTATGCCAATTGAAGTAAGTCAGAGAGAGAAAGACATATACTGTCCAAGTTCACGTATATGTAAAATCTAGAAAAGAAAACAAATGAGCAAACATAAAAACGAAATAGACTCATAGATAAAGAAATCAAATAAGTGGCTACCAGGAAAGAAGGATATTATATGAGATAGAAAACTGAAATCAATTAAACAATTAAAATATGGAGAAACTTATGAAAAGTCTCCTCTATCAAAGAAAAAAATAACAAAGATAAAAATTGGCAGACTATTTCACAGGAGCTTTTTACTTAATATTTACGAAACAATAAAAATAAACAAAATACTCTGATTTATTTACACTCTTCTGTGCTGTAGAAAAAGAGAAAACTATTCAAATAATTCTTGTGAAGTTAGCTAAATATTCCTGCCAAAACTCAACAAGGATGACATCAAAAGGAACTTAAGATCAATCTCTTATTTAAATATTGATTTTAAAAATCCCTAAACAAAATCATTGCAAACTCTGTCAGTTCACTTAAAAACAGCATAATAAATCCAAGAAAGTTTGATTCCATGAAAGCAGTATGCTTATATTAGAAAAGAATTCAGTCTAGTTCATTTGATTTATAGATCAAAAGTGAAAATGGTCTTCAAAAACTACCAATAGCTTTTGATAGAAATCATCATCATTTCTTGGTAAAATGACACCAATAATACCTTATATTAGTGATGCATATTTATTGAGCTCATACTATATGCATGGCTTCATTTCAAGTACTTTGTGTGTATTAACTCACTTTATCATTTATGGCCACAATTATACAGAACGATAAACAGCTGGATACCTCCTAAATATAGCCATATAATTTCTTCATTGCAAAGAGTTTACTGTGAGCCAGGAACTGTTCTAAGTGCTTCACTTACATTATCTCTGAATTCTCATAACACCCTATGAGGTAGATATTACTATCTTTTCTTTATACACATATGCACATGACTATATAATCATACTTAATATATCAACTCAAAAGCTCCCCTCTGGGTTTAACAGAGAGGTATTAAATGTCTTACCATTAAATGCAGGAAGAAGACATGGTTTCCATAAGCGCCACTATTATTTCACCAGATTCTGCCGTTGTGAGTAAATATAACTACAGAAGAAAAAAAAATTAAAATGTAGGGGAAAAATTGGCAAAATCATTTGCAGAATTTTAACCTTATACATGTAATATCTTTGAGATTCAATTGAAAAAACTAATGCAAATGTTTGAATGATCAAGAAACTCAGAACTATTGCTATAAATTTAATATATGGGAGTAAATACTTCCTAACTAACTGGTCAGAAGCAATAATGGAAGGGAAAAAAAGCACATTTACAATAATACTGATTATAGAAAGATATGATAGGGAGCCCGACCTAACTTGGTAGGTAACAGGTCTATATCAAAGTAAGACCTTATTGATAATGAGTGCCACAATTGAAAATGACAATGAGAGCCATAAAAAGAGAAATACAAGGACTTTATCCAACAAGAAGCCTTACTATATTTAAAGAAAAATAACCATGTAAATAATCTCTGCTAACATAAAAATTTAATACTAATTAATAAAATGACAAACATGTTTTTGGAGTAAAGCTCTGTTTTCAAGATCCTTACAAAAATGGCTTGAAAATTCTGAAAAAGTAAGATAATGAGAGATGATTAGCCCCAGTTGACAGCAAACATAGGCAACTTCAAAAGGGTAAAGAGTATGATTCTTATATGCAGAGACAGACAAATGAGAGACACTGGAAAGTTGACAAGAAAGCTAAAAGTTGCTAAGAGCACCCAGGCAGCAAAGGCCAATTCAGTTATTCACTCTGCACTTTCCTTTCTTTGCTTGGAGAATAAAATGAACAGTAGCAACCCCTTGATCACTACAAACAAACACTGCATACAGGAAAGGTAAGTCTGTATCTCGAGGATCTGTTACTATAAAACAAGCCATCATCCTTTCTGATATAGAAGTGGCCCATTATAATCCACTTACTACCAGATAGCTGAACAGTTACGCTAGAGAAAGGTGCCATGTCACAGGCATAATGTTAGTTTCTGCTGCTGGCAGATGGGCACCCAGTGGTGGCCACAGCCAGTTTGGCCTTTATGTGTGAAACTCTTTTCATCTGAATCCATTCCTGGGTTGGAAAGATCCCCTGGAGGAAGAAGTGGCAACCAACTCCAGTATTCTTACCTGGGAAATTCTGTGGACAGAGTAGCCTGGCAGGCTACAGTCTAGGGGGTCACAAAAGAGTCAGACGTGACTGAGCAACCAAGTTCCATGCCTAACCTCTATCCCTGCAACCATGGTTACTTCACAATGTGTTCTTTGTGTAATGACAAGAATATCTGGGGGAAGGCCTGACTGGATCCACAGAATGAGTCATTCTATCCACTTGATATTAAATTTCCCCGCTGCTGAAGGAACTCGGATAAGCACTCACACAGGACGTAAATATCTTCCTATTTTTCCTCATTCAGAGAGGTCTATCCATACGCCTCTTACCTATATCTCCTTTCCCCTAATTTTCCAATCATGCAATTTACAAGTCCCTGACCATTCAGCCATGGACCACAGTCCTATAATTTGTACATAATTGTATGTTTGGCCTTCCAAGATGAGTGAACAGCCAGATGCATCAGGTGCCCTGCCCACTAGGAAGATTTCCATTTGTCACTGTACTTCTGTATGTCCCAGACATATGCTAGTTTTGCAGCTGCCCACTCATGGGTGGTGCCTGCATATTATGCAGAGCCATCTGTAAATAACACACATGTGTTTTCTTCCTCTACCAGCAGACCTTAGGAAACTCCTCATGAGGCTATTAGTGCAGGCTGGGAGAGAGAAGGTAATGTAGCAGAAGTGAAGACCATGGCATTTGAGCCACTTCTTCATGTAACTTACCTGTACCTTCAGGCTCTGATTGGGCCAATTTACACATATCCCTGTTCATTTGATGACAGAGTGCTACCATAAACACCCAGCTTTATAGTTTTGTGGATCACACACATCCAGTCCATGACAAGCCAATCAGGTTGGGAACCTGGTGGACCACTGTCACTTGGTTTAGTAGGCTTTGTATCATTCAGCCTCTAATAAGTCTCAGTAACAGACCAAGATCCATTTCAGAAAATAGATGTCAGTTTCAAAACACAATTTCAAAAAACCAAGAGCTTTTTTTCATTCGCTCAAAGAAAGAGTAGTTATCTACAGAACATGACAGGACTTTGCTCCAAAATCCTAGGGGCCTTTGCTGTGAATCAGCTTTAAGGGACTGGCAAAGTTTTTCAACAGCATCTGTATTTGCTACTACACTTCAAGCCCCATTGGATCTGCTATGTATCATATGGCCTCTTGACCGAGCAACTTGTACAGTAACTTGAACCAATGACAGAACTTTCTCTTGTTTTGAGAACAAATCAAAACCAGCAGCTTTTCAGGTACTTGATAAATGAACCAGAGTAACACAGTCAAATGAGGAATATGTTGGCTCAAATATCCCAAGAAGCCTGAGTACTCTGCCACTTTTTCATATGTTGGGGGGAGCCAGATTCAACAATTTATCTCTCATCTTAGAAGGCTATCAATTTTCTCAAGCCACTGAACCTCTAGATATTTCACTAGGTGGAAGCTCCCTGAATTTTTGTTAGGTTCATTTCCCATCTTCTGACATGCAAATGCATTACCAATGAGTCTGGAACAGTTTTGTTATTTTCTTTTTTCTCACTATCTCCAACAAGCACATCATCAATGTAATGAATCCATGTCATATCTTGTGGAAGGGAAAGGCAATCAAGATCTTTGAGAACTAAACTATAACATAGTTGCTAAAAAGTAGATGTATCCCTGAAGTCAGAGTAAAGGTGTATTGCTTGCCTTGCCAGCTGAAAGAACACTATTTTGGATAGTCTTTTCTAATAGGTACGGAGAAAAAGACATTTGCCAGATGGATAGCTAGATGGATAGCCAGATACCAGGTACCAAGAGACACATTAATTTGTCCTGGCAATGAAACCAAATCTGGTACAGTAACTGTAGTTGGAATCACCATCTCATTTAACTACAGATAATCTGTTCTTGGGCTTCCCTGGTGGCTCAATCAGTAAAGAATCCACCTGCAATACAGGAGACCCTCTGCCATGCAGGAGACCCAGGTTCAATTCCTGGGTTGAGATGATCCCCTGGAGAAGGAAATGGCTACCCACTCCAGTATTCTTTCCTAGGAAATCCAATGGACAGACGTTTGGGGCTACTGTCCGTGGGGTCGCAAGAGTCAAACATGACTTAGAGACTAAACCACCACCACCACCATTCTCTTGTTATCTGAGATCCATGTGTTTTCTATACAAATAAACAAGTTGAATGGGGGTTATTGTGGGAATTACCATCCCTGCATCCTTCAAATCCTTGATGGTGGCATTAATCTATAGCCTCTCATGAGTGAGATGCTGCTTTTGGTTTATAATTTTCCAAAGGAGAGGGTTTCTAATGGTTTTACTTGGTCTTTCCCACCATACTAGCTTTCACTCCACAGGTCAAAGAACCAATGTAGAGTTTCTGTAAATTACTAATTGTGTCTATTCAAAGTAAGCATTCCAGAACTGTGCTTATGGATTAATGAACTCACTGGATGCATGTTAAGATGGAATTGAGCTAAAACTTCATTGATCACTTGACCTCTACATATCCCCTCTCAGTGTGCTAGAGTACTGTTTTGGATCCCCTGAAATTAGTTCAGAGTCAGTATTTGATAATCTCTGTAAGGCCTGATATATCTTTATCCCAATACTGAGTCACCATGATAAAAGACTGTATACCGCAGGGAACTTTGTTCAATATTATGCAGCATCCAAGGTAAGAAGAGAGTTTGAAGGGAAGTGGATGCATGTGTATATGTGGCTGAGTCATTTTGCTGTGCACATAAAACTAACACAGCATTGCTAGTCAACTAGACTCCAGTATAAAATAAAAAGTTTTTAAAAACCCATAGCTCCCTTTGGGTAAGACTGAGAGAACGATGGAGAATATATATTTCTGACAGGGTACTGGGTTCTTCTCTAGGGGACTCCATATTCCCTTCATACAAGGGGCTCTAGGTCTGTAAACTGGATCAAGTTCAGGAATTGACTTGAGGGGCCATGACTCTAGATGATTCAAATTAGAGTTTTGTTCATTTGATATGGAATTCCTTCACTGATGCAGCTGAAGAACTTAGTAGGCCTCACATCTATTTCACTTCTAGGAACACCATAATCACCTAGCCAAAACCGTAGGTCTTTGTGAGCCAGACTATTTTGATCGCTACTCTGCTGTCCTCTGTGATAACTCTGTCCATCATGATTTGGACAGTCAATGCCACCATTTGGCCCTGCTACCCCAGTGTCTGATTATTTTCATTGCATTAAGTTTTCCATTTATTTAGTGGCAACAATTCTCACTTCGATTTTTATATCTGTAGAAAAGAGTGACCTCAGAGCTCTTGCAAATATTCTGGGGCTCCCCTCACAAATTTAGTCCTTATAGTACTGGTAGCATATATGTCCACTGGAACCTCCCAGTTGGGTGAGCAAGACTTACATGACAAATTCACTCTGACATTCCAATCTCTCTAAACCTTTGAATTCCTTCCTCTCATAGTATACCTAGCATTTCAAATTTATTTAACTCAGGCCACCTTTGATTCATGTTTTAACATCCAACCAAAACTGTTAGAGACTTTTCTAACACCCTGAGCTGCAACATTAAATCCAGAATTTCTGCTTAGGGTGCCCATATTCATAAATTCAGCCTGATACAACATTATATTCCTTCTACCATTATCCTCATGGGCCATAATTTTTACCTCCCTTTCAAAGCCTGCTAGGGCTTGAGTCTAGTTATAGGACTAGAAGCAAAGAGAGGTGATGAGGGTGACTCCTGAGGAGAATCTGTAGTGTCTTGACAGGTATTATTTCAGGGGAGGCCATTACTGTTTCCTCAGGTGAAGCAAGGTTCATTTCCTCCGATGGGATAGATCAGCTACTTCTACTGGCAAAAAAAATTCATCAGAATTTGGGGGTTTAGTGTCTCCAGTTTCATCAGAATCTTCCTATACACCCCTATGCCACTTTCCAGGATCTAACTCTTCCCTGATCAATGACCTCATTTTAACAGTAGACATACCATGAAATTGGGAATTCACTTTGTGTTGTCATTCAGTCACTCACGGGATGACTTTCTGATTTTGGTTTTTCAGATATCTCTGCTCTGAAGCTGTAGTTGATAAGGGTCTCTTTCAGGGCAGACAGAAACTTTCAGGTCATTTATATAGCACTTCACTGGGAATTGAATTCTTGAGTTCATACTCCCCACCCCCATTTTTTCCAGTGGTATAGGAGCAGCTAGTCAATTTCATTATACTCATTATTTCAACAAAAATCTTCAAAGGTATCATGTGCACGACAACACAGAACTTTGCCTTTTGTAAGTGTTTGATTGTGAATATTATGGTGATATCTTGTTTACCTCTACTGTCACATCACATGGACTATAAGTATCCTCTTTACCACTGGAAATAGAGCCATTAGTGCCTCTAAATGTCATCAGGTTAGAAAAACAATTCCAGAAAAACTAGAATCAATTTAGAAAACTTGTTCTTAAGACTGTGTTTCCCAAGAACACTCTCTGTATCAAAATCTGTAGTAGTCAGAGTTCCCCAGAGAAACACAATAGGTTGTGGGTATATAACACACATATATGTAAATATAGATATTATATGTATGTCTTTATCTTTCTATATCCTCTATCTATATATATATTAAGAGAGATTTTGTTAGGGGAAGCACACTGACTGAAACCGCCCACCCTGGCCAGGCTCTCTAGTAACTATTTGCATTTGTTTTACGACAAGGAGGTCCTAGTAAGGAGTACAGAACTAATAAGCCACCACCAACTGAAAGAGTTTGGGAAAGGTCAAAAGGAGACACCACATGTCTGTCCACCTCCCAGAGTCCCTCTTGCTAGCATACCTCTTGGCTGAATGATACGTGTGCCACCAAGAAGAACTCTGAGTCAGAATGATTGGCCAAAAACAACCCGGAAACTAAACCCATCAATATGAAACTCGAGACCACGAGCCATGTGGCAGAGCAGTTCTCCTGGGTTTCCTTACCCTACTGCTTTCCGCCTGGGTGCCCTCTTCCAATAAAGTCTCTTGCTTTGTCAGCACGTGTCTCCTTGGACAATTCTTTTCCAAGTTTTAGACAAGAGCCCTCTCTTGGGGCCCTGGAGGAGGTGCCCCCTTCCTACAACAATTTCATGTAAGGAACTGGCTCACTGATGGGAAGGTTGGCAAATCCAAAACATGCAGGGAGACTGGTAACCTGGAGACCAAGGGAAGCCTTGCAGTTTGAGTTCAAAAGGTTATCTGCTGCAAGAATTCCCTCTTCTTCAGGGGAGGTCAGTCTGTTTTAAGACCTTCACTGATTGAATAAGGTCAATTCACATGATGAAGGGCTTTACTTAAAGTCCACTGATTGAAATGTTCACCTCTCCAAAAATATATCTCCATAGAAACATCTAAAATAGTATTTGACTAAATATCTGAGTACCATAATCCAGCAAAGTTGGCACATAAAATTAACCATCTAACAGACATGAAAATAAATGAGTCATTTTAAGTGAATTTTCTCATTGAACGTGAAAAAAATAATACTTATTAAGTCTTGTTTTTTGATTTAAATGAGATAATAAATGCAAGGTACAGTTCCAGGCTTAAGTTCATATTTAATAAACTGATAATTAGCCATATATTTACATAATTTTCATATGTATATTTCAAACTAATTTTATTAAAACGGTAAATAAAATTTCATGTCCTGCTTTTCTATGTACTGTTATAAGATTTTTAAATGTATTATTATACATTAGTTATTATATACATTATACATTATTAGTTACTATTATACATTATGTAGCTAATAACTATAATTTCCATCTAGTGGTTATACCAAAATTACTTATCTTCTCTTTTACATTTAATTTGTATCCAATTTTTAATTATAAACTATGTCATAAACTTTGAATTAGACATGCCCTGCTTTTTATTTTTACTATTATTCTTTATACAACATTTACATCCTCACAAAAAACACATTTTATTCTAATGTTTTTATTTTGAATGCAGATTTTCACTTTAAATATAAAGGCTGAATTCAAGGTGCACCTTGGACTTCAACCCAATTTCATGTCTTTCCAATATAACAAGCAAGACATTAATTTCCTTGGAGAATGGTATGGATTTATGTATGCCTCCTCTTCAAGAAAATGGTTAAGTGACCTTTTCTAATAATCTTTGCTTTGAGGAAAAAGAAAAGGTTTTACAGGTGCCTTGAGAACATTTCAGAATTACATCAAGCACTTCCTGGACTTCAAATATAACCTCTGAGTGCAGAGAAGTATCTCTGGGCATCCAGCACATATTAGTGGTCAGAGAGGAGTTAATACATGAATGTGTGATGGATTATACAGTGACTATATCAGCAGGGTAGTTTGGTAAAGTGAATGGTAACTTGTTAAAAGGAAACTTGGTACAAAGTCTCACTGATTTCATATTTGCCTTTGTCTTCTGTCTTACAGCTTGAAAGACCCACAGAAATCACTTTACCTATGTCTCATGGACCTTAGCGATCATCTCTTCCAAAGAGGAAGAGGATAAGTTAAAATCCTTTAGGGACTGGTTTTAAAGTGTGCGTGTCAGTTTCCACACTACCACCTCTGGGATTCTGTCATAACTTGAAGCTTACAGATGAAATAATGTAGGTATAATATACTGGGGAAAAAAAAAAAAAAGCATTCTCAGGTGATTTTGATAACTGTGTGCCCAATTCTGCTTCCATATTCAACTGAGATCACAGATCATGCCAAATGCCAAATTCTGACATTGTATTGTAAAAACAATTAGTTGCTGCTCTGTGATTAGAGTTAGAAACAAAGCTGGAAGGGAAATGCAGGTCATTTCTTTTATTCTGATTCTCTTTTCATAAGGAAATTGTATTCAATGCCTCATTTGAAATTTGAAACATTTTCTTAGTTTCAGTATTAAAATATTAAGAAGGGTCAGTTTTTCCATCCCTGGAGAAGGGCATGTTAACCCACACCAGTATTTTTGCCTGGAGAATCCCCGTGGACAGAGGAGCCTGGCAGGCTACAGTCCATGGGGTTGCAAAGAGTTGGACATGACTGAGTGACTAAGCACAGCACAGCACAGCACAGTTTCTCCACATTTCTGAAGATAGACTAACATTCTACAAACGTTGAAAGAGGTTGGAAGAAAAGGGAAAGATCAGAAAGGAGCGTATTCTCATATCCTCAAACATACCAGATACTATGGGAAAACAATGGACTTTGGAAATAGTTATCTTGAAGATCAAACCCAACATAACAAGTTACCAGTTATAGGAACTTGAGTAAACTGCTTAACCTTCCTCTTTGTTTCCTTACTGGGGATAACAAAACTTATATCACAGTGTCATCGAGAGAGTTAAATAATATACTTTATAGAAAGGATTTCTCACTAAGCAATAGTGAAAATGATAGTAGCTATAATTGTGTTGTAATTAATAATTTCGATATTCCCTCCTTTTTAACATAGTAGTAGGGTGGAGGAGGGGTAGCATTTGTTCAGTGGGCCAGCAGAAGGCATAAAAATGTTTATTTTGAAGATGATAAGAAACTATCATGCACTTCATGTTTCATCAAAATATCAAAATTATGCCCTATCCCTTTTTCAAATTGTTGGAGAAAACACTTCTATGGAGGGAGGGGAAATGAGAGATAGGAAGAGGATGAGGGAGAGAGAGAGTTTTCAGAGCTCAAGTTTATTTTGCTTGATTCCAGAACACTCTGGTCTGGTGGACACATACTATATTGTGTGAACTTGGACAAGTAATTTATTCTTTTTTTTTACTTTTCTTCCCTAGCTGTAAAGGGGGTAGTTAGTGGAACTCAGTACACAATGGTCCCTTTTTTTCTATGGTTATTTGACTCTTTAAGATTATGGTGACCCCAAGTAAGTGTTCTTGTCATAAATACAGTTGACCTTATTATTTTTACTTTAATGGAGTTTGTCTAATTGGCAATCACTAGATAATGTGCCAGCAAAAACCATAGTAAGAAGGAGGAAGGCAACTTGCTCACAGGTAACAGAGATCCCATCTAACCTTTCCCCACAACTCAGGTCAGAAGCACAGCTGTAGTACTCTGTGCTCTTCTGTATTTATGGAGTCAGAAAAATATGCCTGTCAACGAGTATATAATGAAAGTCCAGGTGGATTTGGACTCACATTTAATTCTTTATGAAATTGTACATTTCTACCATGATATCACTGCTATAGGAAAGAAAGGATGGAAGACCAACCGTTCCTCCTCCTCCACATGCCCCATTCTTAAAAGCATGTCAATCCATAGAGACAGCAGAAGGGTCTTCCTTGTCTCCCGCAAACCAGTGACTAACCAAAGAAAATCCATCACAGATGTTTGTTTAGATCTCTTCTACACAATAAAATAGCCACTAGCCACATAGAACTATTAATATTTAGATTGGATACTGATAGTAAATGAGAATGACTTGATGCAACGTATGCCCTAAGAGTCTTGGCACCTTGTATTGCTTCTGGTATAGCATCCCGGGCAGATGGTCATGTAGAGCTTCTGATAGAACCTGTGTAGGCACCAAATCAGGGGGGTGGGTACAAAAAGTTTGATCAAGGGGACCCAGAACACTACTGAACTGTCCCCAACAGAAGGGATGTATTTATTTCCCCGAAAGTATTTGACCATGGCTCTCTTTGTATTTTTTTGTGTGTATATACATATATATTTATATATGTGTGTGTGTGTGTGCATGCATGTATGTGTGTGCATTTGTTGAGGCATAGTTGATTTACAGTGTTATGTTAGTTTCAAGTGTACAGCAAATTGATTAAGTTATACACATACACACACACAACTGAAGCAGTTTAGCACGCATACACATGTATTCTTGCTCAGAGAAGCCCCATGGACAGAGGAGTCTGGTGGACTACAGTCCATGGGGTTGCAAAGAGTCAGGCACAACTGAGCAACTAAGCACAGCACATATTCTTTTTCAGATTCTTTTCCCTTTTCAGTTATTACAAGATATTGAGTATAGTTCCCTGTGCAATATGTTAGGTCATTTTTGGCTATGTATTTCATATATAGCAGTGTGCATATACTGAGGAAGGGATAAATTAGGAGTTTGGAATTACCATTGCTCTTTTTGAAATAGAAATATCTTTCATTATTTATAGAACACATTTTGGGGGACGATTTTCTCTACAGAACATACAACTTTGGGTTACTCAAGCTACTTATCTTCACTGAATTTAAATCTGGATTGGATTTACAATAGACCTAAAAGAACTATTAAAAAGAGCTGTTAAATACTTCTTTGTACAGATAGAAGAAATTGAGATAGACTCTCTCAACTTCTTGAGGGTAGAAGGAAAAACAACAGTTATAATCAGGGCACAAATCAACCAAGGCATTAAGTTTTACCCCGAGTAAACAACTTGTGTCACTATTTTATGTCATTTACATTTAATTTACTCAAACGTTTCCTCATATCAGCTTATTTGCCTGTTGACATATTTTATAACAGAAACAATATGAACTTATTCACTTTTAGTAACCCTAGGTACAAAAAAACTTTTGTGTTTTACATCGAAACCTCTAAAGACATCTAAAAGATAAATCTATATTAATGAATCCAAATTTATATGAGTCATTACTTTTAATACATAATACAACCTTGTTTTTTCTTTTCACAAGCCTAATGAAGTTCTGTAGATGAAGAATGTTAGACTCTCCAGAAAATGCTCTTTTTCTCTGTCATGTCAGTATTTATTTTGCTGCAGGTTGATGCTTCCCTTGTGATTGGTGATGATTGACATGCAAAAAATAATAATAATAACTGTTCATATCAAGGCTGGTCAAGTTAATGTTGACTTTAAGCATCACTGTTTGAAGCTCCATTGGATGAAACTTCAAAAAGATAGGAAAAGGTGAATATAGTGACTTGAGCAATTTACAATCTTAAGTTAGGACATTTAATAGAACACCAGTATTTAGGAAACATAGTTTGTTTACTGTTACCATTTCCATTTTAAAAGGCTTGAGGGCCTGCTGGCACACCATGGACATATTTACCTTGTTATCCTGAAGCATTTTCTAACACAATATTCCAATATTCCACTGCAACAGCTGTGGCTCTACAAAGACTTAATGTATCAAAGATTGATTGTCAGTGTGGCATACAAGTTTGGCATTAGTTTCTTATTGCTACTGTAACAAAATGACTACAAATTTAGTGGCTTAAAATAACACAAATTCATTCTCTTACAATTCCAGAGGCTGGAAATCTTAGCATCAAGATTTCAGCAGAATTACATTCCACTTTGTCAGTCTAGAGAAAAATCCATTTTTCTTGCTTATTCCAGCTTCTAGAGGTGGCCCACCTTCCTTAGTCTGTAGATCTGTCTCCATCTTCAAAACCATCAATATGGCATCCTCAAATCTCTCTGTCACTCTTTTATCTACTGCTGTCTCCAGATATTTTCTCAGACTCCAACTCTCCCTCCCTCTTGCAAAGATCCTTGTGATTACATCAGTCTCACTCAGATAAACTAGGATTTTCTTTCCATCTCAAGCTCATTAACTTAACCTCACCTGCAAAGTCTCTTTTGACATGTAAGATAATATATTCACAGATTCCTAATATTAGAATGTGTACATCTTTGGAGGGATCATTAGGTAGCTTATTATACCTTGACTCCGAATCACAGAATTTGTTTCTTTGTTCCTATTGGTCCTCCTGAGGGAATTCTTACTAGATTAGTAACTAATTAACACTTCTTTGATTGGGTCCATAAAGCAACACTCAATTAAAAGTCGTTTAAACTTGTTTCAGCCATGGAACCATATGTTTGTGAGACTTGCTTTAAAGAATGTTTTAAAAATATGTGGGGCCTAGAGATTGTCTTACTGAATACAGTAAGTCAGAGAAACAAAAATATCATATGCTATTGCTTACATGTGGAATCTAAGAAAAAATACAAATGAACTTATTTACAAACCAGAAACAGACTCACAGACTGAGAGAATAAACTTATGATTACCAGGGGAAAAGGTGGAGGGGAGGAGTTAGGGAGTTTGGGACAGACATATACACAATGCTATATTTAAAATGGATAACCTGTAGGATCTACTTGTATAGCACAGGGGACTCTGCTCAATTTATGTAATAACCTAAATGGGAAGAGAACTTGAAAAAGAATAGCTCCATGTATATGTATAACTGAATCACTTTGCTGTATGCTTGAAACTAACACATTGTTAATCAATTATACTCCAATATAAAATAAAGAGCTAAATTTTTTTTTTAAATATGACTTGAGAATTGAGACTTAACTGGATGACGTTAAAGGAAGTCATGGCAAAGGGTAACACGCTTTTAAAGGCTGACTTTTAATGCCTGGGTTTGCATCAGTTTGAGCCATTTATTGGGATCTGAGCCATTTATTTTCTCACTGGGATCCCCAGTATAAGAGGGAAAAGTAATTATGGCCTGTCCTACGAAGTACAAAAAAGAGGCATGTTTTTATACATATAATACTTGTTTGAGCTTCTAGAAGGCAACTTTCACACGCCACATGAGAAAATGGGAGTTCTGCAGAGTGATGGAGGGCAGACGATGAGAATTTCCCGGAACAGAGGATGGATTTCACAGCTTTGCCTAAGGCCATCCCTGAAGGACATTTGATGCCAGAGATCAAAGTAAATTAATGGATAAGAGAAAGATGACCTGGAAGAAAGCAAGCTTTCTTCATACTCAGAAATATTCATTCATTTCCAGTGTCTACAGCTTGTACTACAAAACAATAAATTAAATATACAGAGTAACCAGCTACATGCTCCCACCTTGCCCTTTCACCACTTCCATAAGGGATGGAGGTATGGCTAAACTTGTACCCTAATAAGACTTCCCCAGGCATTGACTGTGTTGGCTAGTAGCTCAGAAGTTGGCATGAGACTACTGTGAAAAACACAGAAGACTGGGGTACTAGGAGAGTTCTACAACCAAACATCATGTGATGTTGGGTGTCATAGTTCACCCCTTGAAAGACAAACGATACAATGGAAATAATATGAGAATTGATATTTACTGGGTTAATTTTGATTCTAGAAGTTAACAACACTTTTGAGAAAATCACTAAGGCTACCTCAGTGCCTCTTCCGAATAAATAACAGAATTGACATGAGAAGTGAATGGAATAATGCATTAATGCATGCAAATCCCTGATAAGAAGGAAGTGTTAAACATTAGTTTTTCACTAAACTGCTTGTGTGAAGCTTGTGAGAATTTTTAAGAATTTTATAGTCACTTTTTTCCTTCCTGCTATCACCTCTTAATGAAGAGTGTGCCATTGAGGTGTCGGCAGGTTAATAAGATAATACCTATAGAAGGTTTAATAGGAACTTAATGGAGAAGAGCTAAATCTTTAGTTAATCTGCTTTAATCATGGGCAATGTAGCTTGTTTGTTCCATGGTCTCTCAGCTGTTGGTATAGTTCCATAAGAGCTGCTCTGATTGCAACTCCATAATTTCCTCTTTTAAGTGAGGCAAGGTAACCAAGGACACCTTGAAGATGAGTGTTATGAGGGAGCCGCTTAGTTCATGTTTCCAGGATCTCCCATCTTGCTCTAGGCTCTCAGCAGCTACTTGAGTGCATGTGTGATTGACCTCAATGTTCAAACATGCCTTATATATCCCTGCCCTGCTGCTGCTGCTGTTAACTCACTTCAGTCGTGTCCAACTCTGTGTGACCCCATAGATGGAAGCCCACCAGGTTCCCCCATCCATGGGATTTTCTAGGCAAGAACACTGGAGTGGGTTGCCATTTCATTCTCCAATGTGTTAAAGTGAAAAGTGAAAAGTGAAGTTGCTCAGTCGTGTCCGACGCTTAGCGACCCCACAGACTGCAGCCTACCAGGCTCCTCCATCCATGGGATTTTCTAGGCAATAGTACTGGAGTGGCTTGCCATTGCCTTCTCCGCTCCCTGCCCTGTTCAGTTCAGTTCAGTTCAGTCGCTCAGTCGTGTCCAACTCTCCGCGACCCCATGAATCACAGCACACCAGGCCTCCCTGTCCATCACCAACTCCCGGAGTACACTCAAACTCATGTCCACAGAGTCGGTCATGCCATCCAGCCATCTCATTCTCTGTCGTCCCCTTCTCCTCCCACCCCCAACCTTTCCCAGCATCAGAGTCTTTTCCAGTGAGTCAACTCGTCCATGAGGTGGCCAAAGTATTTGAGTTTCAGCTTCAGCATCAGTCCTTCCAATGAACACCCAGGATTGATCTCCTCTAGAATGGACTGGTTGGATCTCCTTGCAGTATAAGGGACTCTCAAGAGTCTTCTCCAACACCACAGTTCAAAAGCATCGATTCTTCGGCGATCAGCTTTCTTCACAGTCCAACTCTCACATCCATACATGACCACAGGAAAAACCATAGCCTTGACTAGACAGACCTTGGTTGGCAAAGTAATGTCTCTGCTTTTTAATATACTATCTAGGCTAGTCATAACTTTCCTTCCAAGGAGTAAGCGTCTTTTAATTTCATGGCTGCAATCAGCATCTGCAGTGATTTTGGAGCCCAAAAAAATAAAGTCTGACACTGTTTCCACTGTTTTTCCATCTATTTCCCATGAAGTGATGGGACCAGATGCCATGATCTTTGTTTTCTGAATGTTAAGCTTCAAGCCAACCTTTTCACTCTCCTCTTTCACTTTCATCAAGAGGCTTTTGAGTTCCTCTTCACTTTCTGCCATAAGGGTAGTGTCATCTGCATATCTGATGTTATTGATATTTCTCCCGGCAATCTTGATTCCAGCTTGTGCTTCTTCCAGCCCAGTGGTCCTCATGATGTACTCTGCATATAAGTTAAATAAGCAAGGTGACAATATACAACCTTGACGTACACCTTTTCCTATTTGGAACCAGTCTGTTGTTCCATGTACAGTTCTAACTGTTGCTTCCTGACCTGCATACAGGTTTCTCAAGAGGCAGGTCAGGTGGTCTGGGGTGCCCATCTCTTTCAGAATGTTCCACAGTTTATTGTGAGCCACACAGTCAAAGGCTTTGGCATAGTCAATGAAGCAGAAATAGATGTTTTTCTGGAACTCTCTTGCTTTCTCCATGATCCAGCAGATGCTGGAAATTTGATCTCTGGTGCCTCTGCCTTTTCTAAAACCTGCTTGAACATCTGGGAGTTCACGGTTCACATACTGCTGAAGCCTGGCTTGGAGAATTTTGAGCATGACTTTACTAGCATGTGAGGTGAGTGCAATTGTGCCGTAGTTTGAGCATTCTTGGGCATTGCCTTTCTTTGGGATTGGAATGAAGACTGACCTCTTCCAGTCCTGCGGCCACTGCTGAGTTTTCCAAATCTGCTGGCATATTGAGTGTAGCACTTTCACAGCATCATCTTTCAAGACTTGAAATAGCTCAACTGGAATTCCATCACCTCCACTAGCTTTGTTAGTAGTGATGCTTTCTAAGACCCACTTGACTTCACATTCCAAGATGTCTGGCTCTAGGTCAGTGATCACGTTATCGTGACTATCTTGGTCGTGAAGATCTTTTTTGTACAGTTCTTCTGTGTATTCTTGCCACCTCTTCTTAATATCTTCTGCTTCCGTTAGGTCCATGCCATTTCTGTCCTTTATCGAGCCCATCTTTGCATGAAATGTTCCCTTGGAATCTCTAATTTTCTTGAAGAGGTCACTTGTTTTTCCTATTCTGTTGTTTTCCTCTATTTCTTTGCATTGATCACTGAGGAAGACTTTCTTATCTCTCCTTGCCCTAGTGGGAAGTTTATATAGTCTGCACTCTCTCTTGGATTTTGTGTGTCTTTTGTGTGTTTCTCCAGTCACACCTGTTGTGGCTTATGACTTATCCTTCCAGTGCCGTTTCAAGTATAATCATGCATAATGGCTGAGGCTAAATATAAAATAAACATATAGTTAGTGGTTCTTTGAATGCACAGTTAAACTGCCCTTACTAAGTCACATTACTCAGGGTCAGATTCTCTTTTATGATAGAGACAAGGGAACAATTTAAGGGAGGGAATAACCAAGGGTTACTGTCTAAAGACAAGAAAGCCATTGGATGCACCTGTATTTAGAATAAGAGCCAGAGCCGCCTTCTGTACCTGTAACACTTTCTTGCCCAGATACTCAGGAACCCACAAAATAATTTCTCAGTAATGGGATTGCCAAAGACATTAATTACAAATGATTTCATTGGATACACTCTGTCACAGCTGCTTTTTCCATGTAGCCTTTTGCAAGTTTATTCAAAAGCCTATCATTTCTGTTGCCACTCCAATATGAACCACCATTATGTTCCCCATAGATTGTTGAGTAACTTTCATCTTGACCTTTGTGGGTGCAACCTTCCACTCGTAGACTGGTGGTCTCATCACGGATACAAAGGGAAACTGTTACTTGCTCAGTCATGTACAACTCTCTGTGACCCCATGAAAGGGTAGCCTGCCAAGCTCCTCTGTCCATGGGATTTTTCAGGCAAGAATACTGGAGTGGGTAGCCATTTCCTTCTCCAGGGGATCTTCCTGACCCAGGGATCGAACCTGGGTCTCCTGCATTTCTGGTGGATTCTTTACCATTTAAACCACCAGGGAAGCCCACCCTCCCATGATTTCGAGTTCAAATTGCCAACAATACTCCAGTCAGTCCAGTTCCTCACCTTGGGGTAAAAGACTCTTCTTGATTCTTTTCTTGTTGTTCATTCCCCTTTTAACTCTTTGGTTCCCTTTCAGCTCCTCAGGTATGCAGTGTCTGTCTCCCAGCAATCTGCTAATTCACTCTTACCTGCTTTACATTTTTCCTAGGTATCATCTGCTCATCGAGACCTTGCCTATCAATTCTATGTGGCATTAAACTGTTGCTCACAATATTTCTTTTCCAATGTTTTGCATTATTAGTTTTATCAGAGTATTTAATATAATTTATTTTATTCCTATATATAATATATTTTTAATTTTTGAGTTTCTCTTTTCAAATGGAAGTCCGTGAAGGCAGAGTTATTTGCTAGTTTTGTTGCTCTTCTATCCTGAGTATTGTGTCTGGGCCACAGTAGACATTCACCATGGGCTACCCTGGCGACTCAGATGGTAAAGAATCGATCTGCCAATGCAGGAGCTGTGGGTTCGATTCCTGAGAGGGGAAGATCCCCAGAGGGGAAAATGGCAACTCACTCCAGTATCCTTGTCTGGAGAATCCCGTGGGCAGAGGAAACTGGCAGGCTATAGTCCATGGGGTCACAAAGAGTCAGACATGATTGAGTGACTAACAACAGTTCACAAACAATTGTTGCAAGAATTAGAGTTGTCGCCAAATGTTAAAAAAATTTTATGCAAACATTTCTTCAAAAGATATATTAAATACAATCTGAGGCTATTATTATCAAATCAAACTTGGATCTGCTTACCTGGGCATACAAAAGCAAATCTACTGACACTGGTTTGTGGTAATAGAAAGTGAAGCCTGTATTACAGGATGCCAAGCAAGACATGCAGGCAACTAATGCTCAAAAGACACAACTTCCTGATGGCTTTCAGTGAAAGCCTTTAAAAGATAAAGTGACACAGAGGATTGGGTTGGGGGGGGGGTATGTGATAAGCTCATGGACATTGTTCTGATTGGTTGATTATGAGGTAATGAGGAGTCAGCATCAGCAGCCTCAGATATGCAGATGACACTACCCTTATGGCAGAAAGTGAAGAGGAACTAAAAAGCTTCTTGATGAAAGTGAAAGAGAAGAGTGAAAAGGTTGGCTTGAAGCTCAACATTCAGAAAACAAAGATCATGGCATCTGGTCCCATCACTTCATGGGAAATAGATGGAAAAACAGTGGAAACAGTGTCAGACTTTATTTTTTGGGGCTCCAAAATCACTGCATGTATGCTGATTGCAGCCATGAAATTAAAAGATGCTTAATCCTTGGAAGGAAAGTTATGACCAACCTTGATAACATATTAAAAAGCAGAGACATTACTTTGCCAACCAAGGTCCGTCTAGTCAAGGCTATGTTTTTTCCCGTGGTCATGTATGGATGTGAGAGTTGGACGGTGAAGAAAGCTGATCGCCGAAGAAGTGATGCTTTTGAACTGTGGTGCTGGAGAAGACTCTGGAGAGTCCCTTGGACTGCAAGGAGATCCAACCAATCCATTCTAAAGGAGATCAATCCTGGGTGTTCATTGGAAGGACTGATGCTAAAGCTGAAACTGCAATACTTTGGCCACCTCATGCGACGAGTTGACTCACTGGAAAAGACTCTGATGCTGGGAAAGGTTGGGGGCGGGAGGAGAAGGGGACGACAGAGAATGAGATGGCTGGATGGCATCACGACTCTGTGGACATGAGTTTGAGTGAACTCCGGGAGTTGGTGATGGACAGGGAGGCCTGGCGTGCTGTGATTCATGGGGTCGCAGAGAGTCGGACACAACTGAGCGACTGAACTGATCAGCAGCCTTCTGGTTATAAACCAGCTAGGGTCTACATGCTTCTGGTCAGTATGCAGGCAACTTCTTCCACCTGGTGGGGGTTTCAGTATATGCAAAACAACTCAAAGGATATGACTATTATCACTAGTCCTTGAGGAGGAAAGGTGAAGCCCAGGTGGCTCACTGGTAAAGAATCCACTTGCCAATCTAAGAGACAAGGGTTCACTTCCTGGATTAGGAAGATCTCTTGGAGAAGTAAAGGGCAACCCACTCCAGTATTCTTGCCTGGAAAATCCCATGAATGAGCAGCATGGAGAGTTACATTCATGGAGTTGCAAATAGTTAGGCATGATGGAGCACGCATGCATAACTTGAAGAGGAATTAAAGGACTTGGACTTTTGTATTTTGGCTAAGCTATTATTTTGTCTTGCTTGACTGTTTTCCTTTCCTTCTATATTTTCTCACTTCTTTAATTAAATTTGCTCTTTGGAACTTGGGGAAGGCTGAAGTTTTTCTATAAATAAGATTCAGGGGTGAATTACATTCAATATCCTGTTATAAACCATAATGGAAAAGATTATGAAAAAGAATGCATATATATATAATATATACACATGTATGTTTGCATGTATAACTGAATCATTTTATTGTACTGAAGAAATTAATACAATGTCATAAATCAATCATATTTCAATAAAAATAAATTTTTAAAAAGAAAAAAGTTTCAGGGACATGGCATCTTCCTACTGTTACAAATATAGATAGATTAAAAACTTGGCAAAATTGTGACCTTGTGGTTAAAATGTTGTCATCATAATATTAGCAGATAATACATGGCACTATATGCTAGGGTTTGTTCTAAGAACTTTATATATATTACGCAATTTATTGAATATCTTTACAACAACTCAATGATAGATATACTATCATTTTCCCCATTATACACATGTAGAAACTGAGTCACAGAGAGGTTAGCATACTTACCCAATACCACAAAGCTAGTAAAATGGGAGAACTGGATTTTGTTTGTTCACCAGAAGACTCCACAGGTCCCATGGTCACAGGCCTCACAGGGTGATGTCTGAGAAACTCACAGAATCACTGGAGTTCCCAGGGGCCCCGTTAACAACCACCATCTGCAGTCTGGGATACAGACTATGAGTGAGACCCACAAGGACTGTATCATTCAGCCAGGTCAGTCCTCTCACACTTGTAATCCATGAATTTGGCAGATGTCATTTCTTTTTTTTGGGAATGGCCATCTCATCTGCCTGAAAAACTATTGTTGTTTTTCATGCAATTCATTATTACAAGGCTTTATTATGAAATGACAGAGTTCATTTGTCCCCCCAATAAATTGTGCAATTGTGCACATTTGCTAATGCAGTTTTCACATTGATTTATTATTATTTGTTTATGAATTTTAACTCTCCTAATAAACCACGAGTCCCTTGAGGGTAAAGACTGTATCTTTGTTGCCTCTGCATCTCCAGAACAAAGCATTATGGTCTATGACCCTGGAGACTCGTATTAGATTCTCACTGATGTATAGGGAACTTGCCTGTCAAAAGTCATAAACTTAGAGAAGACAAAAAATAAAATTATAACCTGTTCTGCTATATTATAGGATATTCATAATCCCCTAAAATGATTCTGCTTCTGTCTTTCGCTTTAGATACTCAAGTCATTAAAATCCATTATCTTTCCTCATCCCTACAATGTCTTTAAAGCAACTCCAGAAATAAACCCAACATTCAAAATTCCCCTCAGCTGGAGTATTGAAATCACGACTCAGCTGCTTGGTTACAGGTTCTCACGAGGATAGCTTTCTCTGCAGTTCCCTGCTCTCATTGGCTTAAGTCATAAAGAAGTTATTATCTATTATAACAAGAAGGTCAGAGGAAATAGAGTTGCAGGGTTTATTCATGGGTCAAGATGACCAAAGCAAATTCTAGACCTCCTGCATAGAAACACAGAATCCAGCAACAATGAAAGGAGGCTTTTCTTTAATACATCTGTTTTTCCTTAAGAAGATGAAAAATATGAAACAAATCTGGACCTACGTAACTGGAGACTATATTCAAAAAGATGACAGCACTAAGGAGAGGGGAATATTGCCATAGGGGAGACACTTATACTGCAAGATGTGCAAATATCATAAGGGTCAGACTGAAGAAGTATTTTCTTTTATAGGAAAGGGTAAACAAGTGGAAAAACGTAAGGCATTGAGTGTGGTTGCCTGATTGGTCAGTGGATTGAAGCAGCTGCTTAGCTAAACATTTAGCAGGCAAGGAATGGGAATTTGAGGAGCCTGTGTCTCACTTTGTTATAGGTAGACAGGGGGACATTCTGAGTCATCTGTCATAAGGGTGGGTATTTCAGTGAGCTGTGTCCCAGACTACATGAGGGATTACTCTAACCATCACTGTTTTTAGAATCGCAAGGTGAGGTTAAGTTCAGCATTGACAGAGAATGCTTTTACCCAGAAGCTCAACATGCTGACTGCCTCTCAAGACTCACTGGCTAGGGCTGGGTGGCAGGCCAAGCTGTAGCTACAAGGAATTCTGCAAAAGATTATGAAGCATTTAATGAAACAGGGGTCCTGTCAGAGAGGAGGAACAGGGAAAGCAATACATACACCCTCCTACCTCTAGGGACTAATCAATGATAGGTAAAGTGCAGGTTGTTACTATACATATGCCTTGTTCACTGCATATCTCTAGCACTCAGCATAGAGTCACAAAATAAATATTTAATTCTGATTATGTACAGATAAGATGCATGCTGAAAAATGACTAAAAACCTGAGATTAATTCATTCATGTGATTCATACAAGGTAACCAATTGAATATTTTAATATTTGTCAGTTCAGTTCAGGTCAGTAACTCAGTAATGTCTGATTCTTTGTGACCCCATGGACTACAGCATACCAGGCCTCCCTGTCCATCACCAACTCCCAGAGCTTGCTCAAACTCAGGTCCATTAAGTTGGTGATACCATCCAACCATCTCATCCTCTGTTGGCCCCTTCTCCTCCTGCCTTCAATCTTTCCCAGCATCAGGGTCTTTTCCAATGAGTCAGCTCTTCATATCAGGTGGCCAAAATATTGAAGCTTCATTTTCAGCATCAGTCCTCCCAATGAACACCCAGGACTGATTTCCTTTAGGATTCACTTGTTGGATCTCCTTGCACTCCAAGGGACTCTTAAGAGTCTTCTCCAACACCACAGTTCAAAAGCATCAATTCTTCAGTGCTCAGCCTTCTTTATGATCCAGTTCTCACATTCATATATGACTATTGGAAAAAACCATAGCTTTGACTAGATGGACATTTATTGGAAAAGGAATGTCTTTAATTTTTAATATGCTGTCTAGATTAGTCACAGCTTTTCATCCAAAGAGTAAGCATCTTTTAATTTCATGGGTGCAGTCACTATCTGCAGTGATCTTGGAGCCCAAAAAAATAAAGTCTGTCACAGTTTCCATTGTTTCCCCATCTATTTGCCATGAAGAGATGGGACCAGATGCCATGATCTTCGTTTTATGAATGTTGAGTTTTAAGCCATCTTGAAGAAAGCTGAGTGCCGAAGAATAGATGCTTTTGAACTGAGGGGTTGGAGAAGACTCTTGAGAGTCCCTTGGACTGCAAGGAGATCCAACTAGTCCATCCTAAAGGAGATCAGTCCAGAGTTTTCATTGGAAGGGCTGATGTTGAAGCTGAAACTCCAATACTTTGGCCACCTCCTGCGAAGAGCTGACTCATTGGAAAAGACCCGGATGCTGGGAGGGATTGGAGGCAGGAGGTTAAGGGGACGACAGAGGATGAGATGGCTGGATGGCATCACCAACTCGATGGACATGAGTTTGGGTAAACTCCGGGAGTTGTTGATGGACAGGGAGACCTGGCGTGCTGTGATTCATGGGATCACAAAGAGTCAGACAAGACTGAGTGACTGAACTGAACTGAACTTAATCACAGCTTTTCTTCCAAGGAATAAGCATCTTTTAATTTAATGGGTACAGTCACTATCTGCAATGATCTTGGAGCCCAAAAAAATACAGTCTGTCACAGTTTCCATTGTTTCCCCATCTATTTGCCATGAAGTGATGGGACCAGATGCCATGATCTTCGTTTTATGAATGTTGAGTTTTAAGCCAGCTTTTTCACTTTTGTCTTTCACTTTCATCAAAAGGCTCTTCAGTTCCTCTTCACTTTCTGCCATAAGGGTGGTGTCATCTGTGTATGTGAGGTTATTGATATTTCTCCTAGCAATCTTGATTCCAGCTTGTGTTTCATCCAGTCTGGCAATTAGCAGGATATACTCTGCATATAAGTTATATAAGTAGGGTGACACTATAAGCTTTGACACACTCCTTTCCCAATTTAGAACCAGCCTGTTGTTCCATGCCCAGTTCTAACTGTTGCTCCTTGATCTGCATACAGATTTCTGTAAAGTGGTCTGGTATTTTCCCATCTCTTGAAGAATTTTCCACATTTTGTTGTGATCCAGACAGTCAAAGGCTTTGTACATAGTCAATAAAGCAGAAGTAGATGTTTATCTACATCTTGCTTTTTCTATGATCCAATGGATGTTGGCAATTTGATCTCTGGTTCTTCTGCTTTCTCTATATCCAGCTTGAACATCTGGAAATTCATGGTTCACGTACTTTTGAAGCCTTGCTTGGAGAATTATGAGCATTACTTTTTACTAAATTCTTAATTACACTCTTTTCCAGGATCTGGAGGTGTTAGATAATGATTATACATGAAAAATGGATTTTCTTGCCATTATGTACGTCAGGTCAAGTTCAAATGAAAAGAATTAAGAAAAAAATTAGTACCCCTAAAAGCCAACAAGAATTTATATCAAATTGCTGTTGTTTCACTTGTTGCTGTTGCTTGAGTGAGTGAGGGTGAGTAGATCTTTCTAAATATGTGCACATTAGACCCTTAAACAACAGTGAACTGAAGAGATTAAAGTCTGGACCTGAGGTAACTCCAGGAGAAGTGGTGAGAAAAGGTGGGTGTCTCCATAAACAGGATACAATTGCCTGAGGAATGAGGGCTCTCCATTCAAGTCTTTAGTACCATTAACTGGGACACTGGGGAGCCAATCCAGGTGCCCTCATCGAAGGAGAAGTGCAAAATTAACCAAATGAGGTTAAAGCCCAATGCCACTTACATAACTAAACATGTATCCACTT
The DNA here is from genome assembly GCF_049115385.1 of Moschus berezovskii. NCBI lineage: Eukaryota > Metazoa > Chordata > Mammalia > Artiodactyla > Moschidae > Moschus > Moschus berezovskii. The sequence continues at coordinate 62,370,343 of NC_142461.1, forward strand.
TATATATTTCCTATGTGCATATACAAACTAATTAGAATATTTTACTATGGGGAATAAATGGAAGAAAGGGGAATTGACCAAGCAGAGGGCTTGTATGGTACAAGTGTGCCATGTACTAGAAACACAATCACCATCTACTCCTGATCAAAATAATTCCTTTACTCTGGATGAAGACAAGTGTTAAGTCAATGAAATTTAAAAGAGGAAGAAAATTAAAAGCTCAGGAGAAAATTACTACCACATTTTAAAGAAGGCTCTCGGCAATGCAAATTCTTATATAAATGATTGTCCTTACTCCCTGGTGTACATAGAATAAAAGACAAAATTGCTCATCTAGAGTTGGAAGGCTTTCTTTCAGTTGACCCCAAGCTAACTTCTGGCCAAGCCTATCACTTTCTTTACCTGTTTTTCCTGTGTGTGGGACAAATAAAACTAATTATCACCTCTCATTCATTATTTGAATATCTATCACACATCAGGTAGCAGACAGTCATCTTAGCCCACAAGGACCTGACATTCCAGTGATAGAAGATATAAAATAAACAGTAAAATTTATAACTAAGTGAACTGTATGATGCTCCAGAAGGTTCTATGTATGCCAGACAGGAAAATTCAGGAGTAGACCTCAGAGTAAGGCAACTGGACTGGCAAAGGACAGATGAATGAATTAAATAATGTCACCTCACTGAGAGGGTGCAATTGGAATAAAAGTTTTAGAGGCAAGGGAATCACCAAGCAGGTTTTGAGGGAAGAAATTTCCAGGTTGAAGAAAGATTTAAGGGTAAGGTTGATGTGTAAATGATTTGTGTGAGGTACAAGACCAGTGGGCATGGGCAGAGCGAGGCAAAGAGAAAAGATTGGAAGGACATCAGAGACACCAGCCAGACCAAGAGGGAGCTTGTGGACTTGATTTCTACTCTGAGTGAATGGAGAGCCAGAGGAGGGGGTGGTAGATGGAGTACAGGATATCACTTTGCTGTTTGTTTGTTTGTTTATTGCATGTGATGAAAATGATTAGAGAGGGCAGACAGTAATAATGATGCATCAGCCAACTGAATTCAAACTAAAGGGAAGGACCAAGTTCTGTTCTTTGATAAATTTTAACTCTTTTTAAAAACCTTTTCCTGTTCGACATCAACTCATTTTTATGTAAACATTGGAATAAAGCTTATCTGTGAATACATTAAAAAAAAAAAGACTTTGGTTTTAATGGCTCAATTCATGTTAAACCCAAATTCCCAATCTATCCCTTCCTCATGGTAACCATAAGTTTACATCTATCCCTTCCCCTTCCCTTCCTCATGGTAACCATAAGTTTACTCTCCAAGTCTGAGTCTTTTTCTGTTTTGTAATTAAGTTAATATGTACCATTTTTTTTAGAGTACACATATAAGTGATATTTGTGTTTCTCTTTCTTCACTTAGTATGATCATGTTCAGGTCCATCCATGTTGCTGAAAGTGGCATTATTTCATTCTTTTTCATGACTATATAGCACAGGGAATTTTGTTTAATACTCTATAATAATATAAATGGGAAAAGAATTTGAAAAAGAGTAGATACATGTACATGTATAACTCAGTCACTTTTCTGTACACCTGAAACTAACACAACATTTTCAATCAAATATATAGCCGCCAGATGCAAAGAACTGACTCATTTGAAAAGACCCTGATGCTGGGAAAGATTGAAGGCAGGAGAAGAAGGGGATGACAGAGGATGAGATGGTTGGATGGCATCACCGACTCAATTGACATGAGTTTGAGTAAACTCTGGGAGTTGGCAATGGACAGGAAGGCCTGGTGCGCTGTAGTCCGTGGGATCACAAACAGTTGGACATGACTGAGTGACTGAACTGAACTGAATAATATAACGTAAAAATTTTAAAACAAGAAAAGTCTCCATCCAGCTTTCCTGTTAAGAATAGACTGTAGAAGAGGCAAGGTTAGAATCAGATTTTTTAAAAGACTACTGCAGCAATCAAAGTCAATGATGTCTGGGGTGGTTTGGTCTGAAAGTATTTTGAGGTAGAACCAATTGGATCCCTGATAAGCTGGACATGGGCTGTCAGAAGAAGAAAAAGCATGACTCTAAGGTATTTAGCTTGAGAATTAGAGCATGCATCTGCTGAGTTAGGAGAGGCTGCAGAAGGAATAGTTTGGATACACTGAGATTTTGACAGTCATAAGGCATCCTTGTAAGGGAGTCCTTTGTCCCAGGGCTCATATTCCCCCTATCTACCCAACTCCCTATCTTCCATCTTTATTTCTTTTCTCCAATCATTCATCCATCAAAGCCCAGCTCAAAAATTATTTCTTCTAGAAGCCATTCTTTATACTTACCACTTATAAAGGAATTTTTTTAAAAAAGAAAACATTTGTTTATTTAAACCATAATCATTTACATTAATTTGTCCATTCATTCTTATCCAATTCACTTCTATTCCATTATGATCAAGCAACACACTTTTTAAACAAGTTGCAGCTATAGTGGAAAGGAAGTCCAGGAAGATTACTGCCTTTGTGGAACTTTTATTCTAGTTAGAAGAAAGAGAAAAAAAATCAAGAAATAATTGGAAAAGGAATTTCAGATAAAGACAAGTGCTATAAATAGATCATGACATTGTGAAACAAGGTGCCCAGAAATGAAGGGACATCTCAATAGTCTCAGCAGAAAAAAGCTGTCACAGGGAGCAAGGGTAGAGGTGACACAGTGAAGTTAGGAAGGTGTCTGACATATAATGATAGGGACATTGGAATAGGTGGAGTCGCCCAAAGTGAGTGAAAAGCCAGTGCACAATCAGAGAAGGATGGAAAAGTTTGCTATATACAGAATAGCATTCAGGACAAGGAGACAGATGTTCAGCTCACATGGAAGGGGTGCAAGCCAGAAAACTGCCCTGGAGCCAGATTGCCCAGTGCCTTGTTAACTCGGGAGAGGAGTTCGGATTTTGTTCCTGAAGGTGAAGAAAAGTCATTGTCTCTTCTAGTCTTGAAGCTTCTTGAAGACAGAGCGCATGAATGATTCTGAATAAGGAGGAATGTTTTATTTCTTGCAAGTGTCAAGGAAATGCCATCATTAATAATAATAAAAACTATTCATTATATATTCTGGATCATCACCTTTTATGTAACCTAGTGATACCATTCCCAAATTCTCACGAAATCCTAAAAGTCACCATCGTCTTATAGATCCATGAAAGTGAGACTCAGGCAGGTGACTCACCGAGCTCCTGGTGAGTGCAGAACTCCAAGTGAATCATTCCCACACTGGAGTGATGCCGTGCAAAATAACAGGGTTGTTCCTGAGCCCAGGTCTGTCCCCTACAGACCAGCACTGCTTTCCTTGTACCTGGCTAATGTCTCCACGTGCAGCTTTCAGTGAAATTAGGCATATAATGAATACTTATGTTGAGCAAGATAATGCTGTTTTCTGAAAAGAATAATGAATATATAGTATAAGTTGTTGAACAAAGAGAATCTACTGGAGCATGTGAAATTAAAATGTTGCTGGAAGGTCAAAATTAATTTTAAAAACATTGGTGGAACAGAGTTTTACAGAGAGAAAATTGAGAAAATAAAAACTGCATGAGCTCAATGAATAAAAAGGGCAAAACATCTATCTAGAGGTCTTTTGCCTTTGCCGGAATTCATTAACTTTTATTTTGGCTTCAACTCTTTCAAAAAGTTCTGCCTTAAGGAATTCTTAATTTGGATTTAATGTGGCCCATGGAAGCAAAGTGAGGACTGAAGTGGCTTGGAGGCTGAGCAGATGCTGGGAGGAGTCTAAGACCACCCAGAGAGGTCCAGGATCAATGGGGTGATGGGGGCAGAGCAGAAAAGAAGGACTACTTTGATGTTGGACAGTGTGATTATAACTGCCTGTGAGCCAGAATCAATCTTTCTTATAAAGGCTGCTGCTGCTAAGTCACTTCAGTCGTGTCCGACTTTGTGTGATCCCATAGACGGAAGCCCACGAGGCTCCCTCATCCCTGGGATTCTCCAGGCAAGAACACTGGAGTGGGTTGCCATTTCCTTCTCCAATGTGTGAATGAAAAGTGAAAATGAAGTCGCTCAGTTGTGTCCGACCCTTAGCGGCCCCACGGACTGCAGCCTACCAGGCTCCTCCATCCATGGGATTTTCTAGGCAAGAGTACTGGAGTGGCTTGCCATTGCCTTCTCCGCTTATAAAGGCAAATGACCTCAAAAACATAGCACCCATAAACTCCTACATTTCTCTTGTCTGTCTCTGTCTTTTGACAATTGACCAAGTCTAAACACAGCAAGTGTTTCTCAACAGCAGAATCAGAACTCCGTATTTTCAGATCTTCAAGAATTATGTCACGACTCCTCATCAAAAATTTTAAAAAGTCTACATTTTTTTCATAAACAAACAAATGACCTTTTAATTAATCAGAAAGGAAGAAAGGAAGCAAAGTCTTCATAACCTCCACCACACAACAAGTTTTGTATTTTGTAACATATTTCTTTTATTATTTAATTATATGGGTGTCACTCATTGAGCTACGTATGCACACTTGTTGCTTCTCTTTATTATTTTTTAACTTGTGGAAATTAGTATTATATACATGATAGAAGGATTATTTAGTATAACATGTTTGTTAAAATTACCTTCTGGATTCCAGGTTGCTTAACATTGAAGAGTGGCTCTGCTATTACCAAACAGAAATTATAATAATTCTTGTATAGTAAGTGCATAATGAATAACCACATTCAGAATAATAATTATCATTACTGTGGTTATTTTTAAGACATGTTCACATAAGTGTTCTTATATTTAAGTGTTCTGGTACAAGAAAAGTTATGTTACTAGTGAAATTTTAAAACAATTCTTATTAGAATTTGAGCACTTTTTTTTTTTCATAAAATGTAGAAGATTCTGCCAGTCATCACTGTTTTGTGCACACCAAGCCCAGAAACTTTACACTGAAGACACCTGTAATTCTTATGTCCTGGGTCTGTCTATAAACTCTAGAACGTGGGTCATACACCCAACGAGCCATAAGTGCTGTGGAGATACTATCTCTAGGAACAGTCCTCCACCAATGACAGAGCCAGGGGCAGATAAAGACACCAGTTTACTGGTCCCTTGGGTGGAACAACACTGAAGCACACCTCATGTGTCTCATGAAGTCTCCAGTAGGACTGAACCCCAGTTTCCTATAGTGACAAGCTGTTTACAAACTATATTTTTTAAATGGCTTATCTCCTTGTCTATTTATTTCAGCTCTTTGCTCCTTTGACTGTATTTCCTATAATCACTTCTCAGACAAACAACTTGACAAATCCTTAACTCAGAGTCTATTTCCAAGAAAATTCAATCTGATACATGTTAACAAAGGTTTTTTGTTTTTTTTTTAATTGCACTCTTTTGAAATACACATTAAAATGACCACACAGTATTCAATTGAGGGGTATACGATATTTTTTTTTACTAATATTCCACTGTTGTGCATTACATTGTTTCCCCATTTCAAAATTAAAAACATTGCCAGAATGAATAAACGAATATCTTTGTGTAACAAAGTTTAAAAAATTGAGTATAATTTCTACAGTTAGATTATCCTCAAGTAAGGAGTTAATTGGTCAAAAAATACAAGTTCTTAAATATTTCTTGAATATATATTTTGAAACTGCTTTCCAATAAGTATCCATTACTGTCATGAGCGAGGTAGGATGCTCAAAATTCTTTAAAACTTTGTTTTCATGGAGTGCTCATTCTATTTAACCTGTACTCATGTCAAAGTGGAAGTGAAAGTTACTCAGTCAGGTTCGACTCTTTGCAACCCCATGGACTATACAGTCCATGAATTCTCCAGGCTAGAATACTGTCTTGGGTAGCCTTTCCCTTCTCCAGTGGATCTTCCCAACCCAGGGATTGAACCCAGGTCTCCTGCATTGTGGGCAGATTCTTTACTAACTGAGCTATTAGGGATTTCATTTCAAAGAATAAGTTTATTTCCCATTATCTTTTTAGTGTTGGAGAGAGAATATCATGGTTGATAAGAACCTCACCTTGGAGCCATTTAAATCCATCCCAGAGTCACTTTCTAGTTTAGTTCACTGCTTAAAATACCATGTGCTCCTTCCCTCCAAGGCTTGTGGGAAAGTTTTCAACTGCATTCTTCCAAAAGCTTCCAAGCATTTATAACATACAGCCTATTAGATAGGATAATAATCATTCTTATTTGTATATTGCAACTTCCTTGTTCAACTCCTGAAACAGAGTAGACCTTGAAAATATATTTAAGGAACAAAAATGGGTCATTTGTTAAGATGTGGATAGACCTAGAAAGTGTCATACAGAGTTAAATAAGCAGAAAGAGAAAAATAAATATTGCATATTAATGTATATAACTGGAATCTAGAAAAATAGCATAAATGAGCTTATTTGCAAAGCAGAAATGAAGACAGATGTAGAGAACAACTGTATGAATACCAAGGGGGAAAAGGGCTGGTGGGAGCAATTGAGAAATTGGAACTGAAACATATATACTATTGTTACTATGTATAAAATAGATAACTAATGAGAACATACTGTATAGCACAGGAAACTCTGCTTAATGATCATGGTAACCTGAATGGAAAGTAAGTCCAAAAGGGAGGAGATATATGTATATGTACAGTTGATTCATTTTGCTATAGAGTAGAAACTTACACAACATTGTAAAGCAACTATACTGCAATAAAAATTAATTTAAAAGAAAGAAAATGAGAATATTCAGACCAATGTTGGTCACGAATAAAGATAATTATACTGGTATCACTAAAAATAAAAGCAAAAGAAAATTGATCACCTAAAATGTACCATATATTTTGCATGAAAGTTATTCAGTCATGATAATGAACCAAGTTAGACATTGACAGTTCCATTTAGATATTGTAGTTTAAATAATGTCCCAGCCAAAACGCATGTCAAAACATAAGAATATGAACTTATTTGGAAATAGGTTCTTTGCAGATGAATTATTTAAGTATCTTGAGATGAATTCACTTTTGATTTAGGATTCCCCTTAAAATCCAATGAAAAAATAAAGAAAAAGAAAGCATTAGTTGTGTTTGACTTTTTGCGATCCCATGGACTGTAGCCCACAAGGCTTCTCTGTCCATGAATTCTCCAGGCCAGAATACTGAGGTAGGTAGCCATTCCCTTCTCCAAGGGATCTTCCTGACCCAGGGATTGAACCCAAGTCTTCTGCATTGCAGGCAGATTCATTACTGTCTAATCCATCAGATAAGCCCAAAGAAGGGTGTCCTTATATGAAGTGAATTAGACAGAGCGATACAGGTAAGAAGGCCATGTGAAGTGTCGACTAAAAAGTATATTCACAACCTGAACTGAAGAGTTATTTTATTTGATGGGTATGTTTAGAACTCCAAGCCTGAAAGAAGGCAGGTTTGGAAGTCAGGCTACATACAAGTTTGAAACAAGGAGCAGGCAGTCTGAACAACAAAGATCAAGTAACACACTAAAGAATTTAGCATTCTATATGTGGGAAGATGCAAGCCCCTGGGCTCACTGAATTCATTTTGTTCACATGCACCACAGCTATCTGGGGTCAGTCCTGTTTCCTTGTTCACCTTGCTCTTTGTATTCCCTCAGCTCCTCTGTAATCACCACAGGGGGTGGCAACAGGATCACCGTTGGAGCTCTCATTCACAGTTGGAGGCCAGAAATTGCTGATGGCTGTGACATTTCTTTTTTATTAATATGGCAGGGGATATTTTCATTTCATGGAAGATAGAGGCAGAGATGAGAAGTATGCTACAAGCCAAGGAGTATCAGGAGATGCCAGAAGCTAAAATGAACCAGGAAGAAATGTTTTCTGGAGTTTTCTGAAGGTGACCCTACCCATATCTCAATTTTAAGCTCCTAGCCTCCAAAACTGAGACTAAATTCCTGTTAAGATACCAGGTTTGTGGCAATTTTTTATGACAACCTTAGGTATGAATGCTCTGGGTGAGGAAAATGATACTCTTGAAGAAGGAATTCATAGGGCCTGGACTCCATCTTAGGCCTGTTCATGCTGATCATGCTCAGCCACCTTTCCAATGGACTCTGAACTCTGTGTTTAGTGCCTATGAAAACAACAACAGAAGGATAAGACCCGCTCCAGACAGGGGAACCTTGAAGATCGTATCTAGGTTACTCATCGCCTAAGAGAAAACATACACTAATCATTCCTCCAGACAGGCTGTAAATTTTTCTGTATCTATCGGAGTGTAACCTCGGCCTTATTGATTATTGGCTAACTGTTTGACTGTTTGAGCACATGAGCACATAGCACGTGAATGATGGGGTTACTGGGGTTGTATTTTCCTTGGTTTATGTAAATCTCAAGGAATTTAGAATGGTGGGTTCAGACACGTACACATGGGGTATAAAATAGTTTCACAAATGTTGGTCGGGGTCCTTGGCTAAGAGGAGACTCTGCCTTGGGCCTGCCGGTGTAATAAACTGCACTTCACTATCTGCATTGTCCTTCTGAGTGAGTTTGTTTCCCGGAACACGTGGTTACAACACTCTGAGCATGTCAATTCCCTTCTTTGAGTTTCAGTTTTCAGAGTACTGGTATATGAAGGAACTTGGATTTTCCTGGGTTTCCAGGATAAATACCACATGTTGAGCAAAGTTTCCCAGGTTATCAGGGATAGACAACAGGCACTCTTCAGCACGTGCAGAGACTGAGGCAGACACAGACATAACAGTGGGTTTCAGATACAATCCAAATTAGCTTAATTTTAACATTTCCTTCATTTTAGAAACAGCTTTTGTTAAATCTTCCTATCCCCTCCTCCTTTGGCAGTTTCACTGTTATGAAAAATGACACCGTGAGTTGGCCTGTGACTCCCGTTTTCATGATCTAATGAAAGTACCCACATGTTTATAAGTTAATCAATCACCTATCTCTGCATGTGAATCCCACTGTATAACAACAGAACATACTCTGATGATACTAACACTTCCAACCTCTCTTCTTCAGAAAAGTTGAAAAGGCATGACCAGTTTCCTACAGCCTTAATCACACTAAAAGAGCACTCCTTTTCCTATCATGGAGGACTATAATGCTAAACATGTAAAGGATTATTTATTTAAAAGCATTTGAAGTTTCCCTAGAGTGAATTCTTTCATTTTAGGCAATAGAAAGACTTTGCTGCTTTTTGGGACAGTAGAGGCAAATTTGAGGTGGAACTTATCATTTGCTATCAGGAAGGAAAGATTTGATTTGGTAAAATTTGAGTTTTCAACTGTCACTTTCTACAGAATTGTCTTGATTCATTTCACCATCTAAATACTGAATCTTGTTCTGATCATAGATCCTACGTTTCAATTTCCTAAAATTGTCCAGAGGTTATATACGTTCAGTTCAGTTCAGTCGCTCAGTCGTGTCTGACTCTTTGCGACCCCATGAATCACAGCACGCCAGGCCTCCCTGTCCATCACCAGCTCCTAGAGTTCACTCAAACTCATGTCCATCAAGTCGGTGATGCCATCCAGCCATCTCATTTTCTGTCGTCCCCTTCTCCTCCCGCCTCCAATCCTTCACAGCATCAGAGTCTTTTCCAGTGAGTCAGCTCGTCGCATGAGGTGGCCAAAGTATTGGAGTTTCAGCTTAAGCATCAGTCCTTCCAATGAACACCGAGGATTGATCTCCTTTAGAATGGACTGGTTGGATCTCCTTGCAGTCCAAGGGACTCTCAAGAGTCTTCTCCAGCACCACAGTTCAAAAGCATCAGTTCTTCGGCACTCAGCTTTATGTCGGAAAAGGCAGTGGCAACCCACTCCAGTACTCTTGCCTGGAAAATCCCATGGATGGAGGAGCCTGGTAGGCTGCAGTCCATGGGGTCGCAACGAGTCGGACATGACTGAGCGACTTCACTTTCACTTTTCACTTTCATGCGTTGGAGAAGGAAATGGCAACCCACTCCAGTGTTCTTGCCTGGAGAATCCCAGGAACAGGGGAGCCTTGTGGGCTGCGGTCTATGGGGTCGCACAGATTCGGACATGACTGAAGCGACTTAGCAGCAGCAGTAGCAGCATACATATATGTATTATCCCAGTTGACACAGTGGTAAAGGATCCACCTGCCAAACAAGGAGACACCATAGACCAGAGACACAGGTTTGACCCCTGGGTCGGGAGATCCCCTGTAGCTAGAAATGGCAACCTACTCTAGTATTCTTGCCTGGAAAATTCCATGGATGGAGGAGCCTGGTGGGCTACAGGTGCTCAGGCGCACACACACACACACACACATAAAATACTAAATCATCTTATTCCATTACGTTATCTCTCTTATTTCTTCCAATAGAATAGGAAGCAGTTAGGAAGGGAAGTCAATGATATGATATTCCAGACATGAATCCTCTCATCTGACTCAACATTAGAGGTCCTCTGAAGGTGAAAAGAGAAGCAAACTTGAATACAGTGAGAAAAACAATTACATAGTGGGATACTCAAGTAACATCTTTATTTTAAGGCTAGTATACCACTTCCTTATTACCCAAAATTTAGAGAGAACTTTTCTAAAAAGATAGGATCTTGGGACTTCCCTAATGGTCCAGTGGCTATGTCTCTGTACTCCTAATTCAGGGGGCCCAGGTTCAATCCCTGGCCAGGGAACTAGACCTCACATGCTGCAACTAAACATTGCCACAACTGAAAGATCTTGTATATGATGCCAGGTGGAGCAAAAAAAAAAAAAAATAATAATAATAATAAATAATTTTTAAAAGTAAAATATAAGATCTACTATGAATATGAGATGTTGGACAAGTCAATAGGCTTTCAGGGCCTCCAACTCCATGAAGTTGTTGTAAGTTTTATTGTGAAATTATAACTAAGAAGAGCTAGTACCATAACTAAATACTTTGGAAATTCAATAAAATTAGTAAAACTCACAATCTTATAGGGCCACAAAATCCAATAATAATAAAACAATAGACTTGGGCTTTTGTTTTTATTATCAGAAAATCTCAGGCACCAAAATATGCTATTTGGGGTGAGGCCCATAGGGTGCCCAGCCAGCTAAGATTATAATTTCTAGAGAAGATTAATTACTAGCTAGACCACCTTCTCTGCCATTAATTACTACATAACCTTTATTCATTATCCTTGTGTAAGGGATACATTTCCAAACTACTGACAGTGGCCTTCTGGAGTTTTCATGTTCTGGTGCTTACACACCCTCCATGCCCAGCTTGGGTCCTTCCCCACCTTGTTCATCACACTCTGTGCTTACAGATTTTCTTTCAATTCTGGAAAAGCTCAAACTCTTTCCTGCACCAGACTTTAACATATGCACCTTTGCTCTAACTTGAATGCTCTTCCCTCAATTCTTGACTAAGTCCTCTTCATCATTAAACTGTGAAATGAATATCCCCTACTTATGGAAAGACCCACAGTGACTAGTGTCTGTTCTCTCTGTATCTTCCAAGAACACCTAGAATCTAACCCAAGTGTCTCAGATAAACCTCAGTTATTATCCATATTGATTATCTGTTTCTTTCCCATTAGTATCTTCTATAATTACTGTGGTTCCTTGTTTTTTATCCTTTTTAATGCTGCACAATGTAGGTGCTGTGAAGAGGGAAGTATTGTCTCTCTGACTCACTATTGCAACTCCCAAGCCTAGTGTAAATTTGTTCTATTTATTTATCACTTAAAGGAATGTATGGGATGGTAGAGGAAAAAGCCTACTAGAGTGGGTTGAATAGGAAGTGGAGAGTGCAAAGATAAATCACACTTGAGACTATTTCTGTGAATTTGAGGCAGACAATTATATAAATAGCCAAACAGAAATGAAGAGAGAATTCTTTTTCATTTTAAATATGGAATTTGCCAGCATATGTCTATGTGCTAATGGAGATGATTCTACAGAAATATGGATGCTTATGCTTCAGGAGAAGCAGTATATCCAAATAGAGGGGATGAGACACTGGCCCTAGATGTGTGGGAATTGACCTTTGGTAGGGGAAGGAGCAATTCTTCCTTTGTATTCAGATTAACAATGTAAAGCTGAATAGAGTGAGACTACCTGCTAATGATAGGAAAATGATGTAGTTTGTCTTTATTATTTCTTTTTATCCCAATGTCATTTGAGCAAATTCATACTTGAAACAGGAGGTAGAAGGAATGGGTTGGAAATATTATGGGGATAGATTTTATATGAAATTTATTCCTAGGGTGAAAAATGATCTTTCTAGAAAAACAGAGAGGGGATCATAACATTGAATGCCCATTTGACTTGTACTACAGCTTTGAAGTGAAGCCACTGAGAATGTCTGTGTAATTTGTCCCAACAGCACAGCACCCAGCAGAGGGTTTTACTCTGCACTTGGACTGTGGCAAGTGTCACAGTACTTGTCATCAGAAATACCATTAGTTCAATTATTTCAATAAATGAAGCTTGTAAGTATTTTAATGTACTGAGTCTGAGTAAACTTCAGGTCTTCTCAGGTCCTTTCTAGACCTGAATATAGTAAAGAGAGGCAAAATATTTTAAGTGTTTTAATATGAATTGGTCACTATTATTATGCCCATTTTACTGATGTAGCAAACTTAAGCTTAGAGTGTTGACTCATCTAAATTTATACAGTTTAGAAATGGGATAATTGCTAATCTGGACAAAAGATACAAAGGGACTAAAAAATCCTGCTCCCATTTCTGAAGCACCTGGAGCAAAAGCATGGGGTTGGGAGCAAAAGCAGGGTACTGTGCATACCCCCTGCACACAGCAGCACAAAGGGGTGGGCAAAACACCTAAACCAGTCCTCTGATCCAACCCTTGGACATAGCCCTACCCTCAACTCATATGAAGAACCACCTTGCACCTGCTTGAGGAGAAAGCAAGTAAGGGAACCTAATACTTGTTTTTGCTCTCTCCTGCTGTAGCAGGAGCCCTGATAAAGCCTTGCCTTAAAAAAAAAAAAAAAAAACGAAGAAGAGGAAGAAAAGAAGCACATTGGCTCTGACATTATTTCAGCAGTCACATACAACAGTGAGAAACATAGAGGTTATACTGGAGGGAAAAGGAGACAGAGGACTCAGCTGAAAGATCAAGGCTCTAAGTCAAAAGAGAGTTGTGTGTGCCCAAAGCACTCCAGTAAAGAGAGGCTTCGAGGGCACTTAGAGGTTGCATCCAAGCTCATCTTACTCCCAGCGCCCAGAGCCCAGAGAGTCCCTGACAACATGACATATTTTTATTTTTATTCAGATAAAAAGTGAACCACTTAGAAGTGAGTTTGTGGCTCACTCTCCATGGTGGCACCTGCCTCTCTTGGTCAGCCCCTCACTGTTAAGTGGCATCTCCTTCAAAAACATTCTGTCCTTGACAATCTGCCACCTTCATGTTCTCTTTATTTAAACTAGGCATAAATAAAAGTCCTTCATTTTTATGTAACCTATAAAAAAGAACAAAATGCTTCTTAGAAATTGGATCCAAGCGCACAAGTTGAGAGTGATATATTTACATCATGTCAGAAATGAAAAAGGATGGCTTTCTCTTCTTCAAATACATCTGTTCTCATAAAAACATTATAAAGAATGTATTGTTTATGAAAACTATGCCTTTAGCTCATTTTTGTTATTGTTAATAGGCCTGATTTCAGGAGTTACTATTAGAAGAAAGCCACCTGATTTTCCTTACATGAAGTCAATTCATTCAAACATAATTTTACCTTGATATAGTGAATGCTGTGTTAAGTGGAAATTTAAGGCTAGTAACAACAGACATCAATCTGATCTTATTTTAATGAGGAGGAGAATAATGCCTTGAGTCTACAAGTGATCATATACTGGGAGTTAACTTTTGAGTGTGCACATTGTCTGTCATATGAGATGGTGAATTCTCATATGGGATTCCAGCAGTGGTGATGGCTCAGTGAGTGTCTTCTCAGTGATGGGAAAGTTTAGGCACTTGCTAGAGATGAAAATAGTCAGACATTACCATACAATGCAACAGATGATATTATACTTTCAAATAGTATGCAATGAAGTTTTTCATGTTTGTTATCCAGGCTAGAGCCATTTAACTGCTTTTCTAATTTAATCTTTACAACAAACCTCTGTAAGCTAACTCAGTTTTATGAATGAGAAGAATAAAACTCTGATATGTCAGATGAATCTGTCAACATCACAAAGTTGGAAGATGGCTGACCTATGATTCCAATCTAGGAATTCTGCCCTCATGGACTTCATTACCATTCTATACTGAATGTCTCAGGGAATTGTGAAGATCCAAAACAGAATGATAAATTATTTCCTGAAATCTGAAGAGCAACATTGGGATTCAGTTCAGTTCAGTTGCTCAGTCGTGTCCGACTCTTTGCGATCCCATGAATCGCAGCAAGCCAGGCCTCCCTGTCCATCAATAACTCCCAGAGTTTTACTCAAACTTATGTCCATCGTGTTGGTGATGCTATCCAGCCATCTCATTCTCTGTCGTCCGCTTCTCCTCCTGCGCCCAATCCCTCCCAGCATTTGGGTCTTTTCCAATGAGTCAGCTCTTCGCATAAGGTGGTCAAAGTATTGAGCTTCAGCTTTAGCATCAGTCCTTCCAATGAACACCCATGACTGATCTCCTTTAGAATGGACTGGTTGGATCTCCTTGCAGTCCAAGGGACTCTCAAGAGTCTTCTCCAACACCGCAGTTCAAAAGCATCAATTCTTCGGTGCTCAGCTTTCTTCACAGTCCAACTCTCACATTCATACATGACCACTGGAAAAACCATAGCCTTCACTAGACAGACCTTTGTTGGCAAAGTAAAGTCTCTACTTTTTAATATGCTATCTAGATGGGTTATAACTTTCCTTCCAAGGAGTAAGTGTCTTTTAATTTCATGGCTGCAGTAACCATCTGCAGTGATTTTGAAGCCCCCAAAAATAAAGTCTGACACTGTTTCCACTGTTTCCCCATTTATTTGCCATAAAGTGATGGGACCAGACACCATGATCATAGTTTTCTGAATGTTGAGCTTTAAGCCAACCTTCTCAATCTCCTCTTTCACTTTCATCAGGAGTCTTTTTAGTTCCTCTTCACTTTCTGCCATAAGGGTGGTGTCATCTTCATATCTGAGGTTATTGATATTTCTCCCAGCAATTTGCTTCCAGCTTGTGCTTCCTCCAGCCCAGTGTCCCTCATGATATACTCTGCATTTAATTAAATAAGCAGGGTGACAATATGCAGCCTTGATGTACTCCTTTTCCTATTTGGAACCAGTCTGTTGTTCCATGTTCAGTTCTAACTGTTGCTTCCTGACCAGCATACAGGTTTCTCAAGAGGCAGGTCAAATGGTCTGGTATTCCCATCTCTTTCAGAATTTTCCACAGTTTATTGTGATCCACAGTCAAAGGCTTTGGCATAGTCAATAAAGTACAAATAGATGTGTTTTTGGAACTCTCTTGCTTTTTCCATGATCCAGCGGATGTTGGCAATTTGATCTCTGGTTCCTCTGCCTTTTCTAAAACCAGCTTGAACATCTGGAAGTTCACAGTTCATGTATTCCTGAAGCCTGGCTTGGAGAATTTTGAGCATGACTTTACTAGAGTGTGAGATAAATGCAACTGTGCGGTAGTTTGAGTATTCCTTGGCATTACCATTCTTTGGGTTTGGCCACTGCTGAGTTCTCCAAATTTGCTGATATATTGAGTGCAGCACTTTCACAGCATCATCTTTCAGGATTTGAAATAGCTCAACTGGAATTCCATCACCTCCACTAGCTTTGTTCATCGTGATGCTTTCTAAGGACCACTAGACTTCACATTCCAGAATGTCTCGCTCTAGGTAAGAGATTACACCATCGTGATTATGGGTTATGAAGCTTTTTTGGTTCAGGTTTTCTATGTATTCTTGCCACCTCTTCTTAATATCTTCTTCTTCTGTTAGGTCCATACCATTTCTGTCCTTTATTGATCCCATCTTTACATGAAATATTCCCTTGGTATCTCTAATTTTATTGAAGAGATATCTAGTCTTTCCCTTTGTGTTGTTTTCCTCTATGTCTTTGCATTGTTCGCTGAGGAAGGCTTTCTTTTCTCTCCTTGCTATTCTTTGGAACTCTGCATTCAAATTAGAATATCTTTCCTTTTCTCCTTTGCTTTTCACTTCTCTTCTTTTCATAGCTATTTGTAAGGCCTCCTCAGACAGCCATTTTGCTTTTTTGCATTTATTTTCCTTGGGATGGTCTTGATCCCTGTCTCCTGTATAATGTCATGAACTTCCATCATTAGTTCATCAGCCACTCTGTCTATCAGATCTAGTCCCTTAAATCTATTTCTCACTTCCACTGTATAATCATAAGGGATTTGATTTAGGTCATATCTGAATGGCCTATTGGTTTTCCCTATTTTATACAATTTAAGTCTAATATGGCAATAAGGAGTTCATGATCTGAGCCACAGTCTGCTCCCAGTCTTGTTTTTGCTGAGTTTATAGAGCTTCTCCAACTTTGGCTGCCAAGAATATGATCAATCTGATTTCAGTGTTGACCATCTGGTGACGTCATGTGTAGAATTTTCTCTTGTGTTGTTGGAAGAGGGCGTTTGCTATGACCAGTGCATTCTCTTGGGAAAACTTTATTAAACTTTGCCCTGCTTCATTCCATACTCCAAGGCCAAATTTGCCTCTTATTCCAGGTGTTTCTTGACTTCCTACTTTTGCATTCCAGGCCCTATAATGAAAAGGACATCTTTTTTGTGTGTTAGTTCTAAGAGGTCTTGTAGGTCTTCATAGAACCCTTCAACTTCAGTTTCTTCAGTGTTACTGGTTGGGGCATAGGCTTGGATTACCTTGATATTGAATGGTTTGCCTTGGAAATGAACAGAGATCATTCTGTCATTTTTGAGATTGCATTCAAGTCCTGCATTGCAGACTCTTTTGTTGACCATGATGGCTACTCCGTTTCTTCTAAGGGTTTCTTGCCCACAGTAGTAGATATAACGGTCATCTGAGTTAAAATCACCCATTCCAGTCCATTTTAATTCACTGATTCCTAGAATGTCTATGTTCACTCCTGCCATCTCCTGTTTGACCACTTCCAATTTGCCTTGATTAAAACTACCACACAATTGCACTCATCTCACATGTTAGTAAAGTCATGCTCAAAATTCTAGCAAGGAGAGATAAGAAACCTTCCTCAGCAATCAATGCAAAGAAATAGAGGAAAACAACAGAATAGGAAAAACAAGAGATCTTTTCAAGAAAATTAGAGATATCAAGGGAACATTTCATGCAAAGATGAGCTTGATAAAGGACAGAAACAGTATGGACCTAACAGAAGCTGAAGATATTAAGAAGAGGTGGCAAGAATACACAGAAGAACTGTACAAAAAAGATATTCACGACAAAGATAATCATGATGGCGTGATCACTCCCCTGGAACCAGACATTTGGAATGTGAAGTCAAGTGGGCCTTAGAGAGCATCACTACGAACAAAGCTAGGGGAGGTGATGGAATTCCAGTTGAGCTATTTCAAATCCTGAAAGATGATGCTGTGAAAATGCTGCACTCAATATGCCAGCAGATTTGGAAAACTCAACAATGACCACAGGACTGGAAAAGGTCAGTCTTCATTCCAATCCCAAAGAAAGGGAATGCCAAAGAATGCTCAAACTACCGCACAATTGCACTCATCACACATGCTAGTAAAGTCATGCTCAAAATTCTCCAAGCTAGGCTTCAGCAATATGTGAACCGTGAACTTCCTGATGTTCAAGCAGGTTTTAGAAAAGGCAGAGGCACCAGAGATCAAATTGCCAACATCCGCTGTATTATGGAGAAAACAAGAGAGTTCCAGAAAAACATTTATGTCTGCTTCATTGACTATGCCAAGGCCTTTACTGTGTGGATCACAATAAACTGTGGAACATTCTGAAAGAGATGGGAATCCCAGACCACCTGACCTGCCTCTTGAGAAACCTGTATGCAAGTCAGGAAGCAACAGTTAGAACTGGACTTGGAACAACAGACTGGTCCCAAATAGGAAAAGGAGTACGTCAAGGTTGCATATTGTCACCCTGCTTATTTAATTTATATGCAGAGTATATCATGAGGAACGCTGGGCTGAAAGAATCACAAGCTGTAATCAAGATAGCTGGGAGAAATATCAACAACCTCAGACACGTAGATGACACCACCCTTATGGCAGAAAGTGAAGAGGAACTCAAAGGCCTCTTGATGAAAGTGAAAGAGGAGAGTGAAAAGGTTGGCTTGAAGCTCAACATTCAGAAAACGAAGATCATGGCATCTGGTCCCATCACTTCTTGGGAAATGGGAAACAATGGAAACTGTGTCAGACTTTATTTTTTGGGGCTCCAAAATCACTGCAGATGCTGATTGCAGCCATGAAATTAAAAGACGCTTGCTCCTTGGAAGGAAAGTTATGACCAGCCTAGATAGCATATTAAAAAGCAGAGACATTACTTTGCCAACAAAGGTCCGTCTAGTCAAGGCTATGGTTTTTAAGTGGTCATGTATGGATGTGAGAGTTGGACTGTGAAGAAAGCTGATCGCCGAAGAATTGATGCTTTTGAACTGTGGTGCTGCAGAAGACTCTTGAGAGTCCCTTGGACTGCAAGGAGATCCAACCAGTCCATTCTAAAGGAGATCAATCCTGGGTGTTCATTGGAAGGACTGATGCTAAAGCTGAAACTCCAATCCTTCGGCCACCTCATGCGACGAGTTGACTCACTGGAAAAGACTCTGATGCTGGGAGCGATTGAGGGTAGGAGGAGACGGGGACGACGGAGAATGAGATGGCTGGATGGCATCACTGACTCAATGGACATGAGTTTGAGTGAACTCCGGGAGTTGGTGATGGACAGGGAGGCCTGGCGTGCTGTGATTCATGGGGTCGCGGAGAGTCGGACATGACTGAGCGACTGAACTGAACTGAACTCCTTGGACGGAAAGTTATGACCAACCTAGATAGCATATTAAAAAGCAGTGATTTTACTTTGCCAACTAAGGTCCATCTAGTCAAGGCTATGGTTTTTCCAGTGGTCATGTATGGATGTGAGAGTTGGACTGTGAAGAAAGCTGAGTGCCGAAGAATTGATGCTTTTGAACTGTGGTGTTGGAGAAGACTCTTGAGAGTCCCTTGGACTGCAAGGAGATCCAACCAGTCCATTCTAAAGGAGATCAGTCATGCGTGTTCCTTGGAAGGACTGATGCTAAAACTGAAATCCAATACTTTGGCCACTTCATGCGATGAGCTGACTCACTGGAAAAGACTATGATACTGGGAAGAATTGGGGGCAGGAGGAGAAGGGGATGACAGAGAATGAGATGGCTGGATGGCATCACCGACTTGATGGACATGAGTCTGAATGAACTCCAGGAGCTGGTGATGGACAGGGAGGCCTGACATGCTGTGATTCATGGGGTCGCAAAGAGTCGGACACGACTGAGGGATTGAATTGAACTGAACTGAATGGACTCAATATTCCAAGTTCCTATGCAGTATTGCTCTTACAGCATTGGACCTTGCTTCTATCACCAGTCACATCCACAACTGGGTATTGTTTTTGCTTTGGCTCCATTCCTTCATTCTTTCAAGTGATATAAAATCAAGATAAAAATAAAGTAAATGTGGTAAATATAAAAGGCTTAAACGAAACACTAGCTTGAATACTGTTCTAAAAATTCAAATTTTTTTTTAGTTCTTAGAGTTACAGATTGATAGGGAAATAAGAAATACCAAGATCCATTTCTCACCTGGATAAAATTTGCAATGGAAAATCTGTCTGATGTAACCATTTTGAAACTCTAGTATTTATAGAAGGCTTGCAACTTCCACATGGAAGACTTAGAACGTTGTGGTTTAATTCTAACAATTTTAGCTCCTAGTTTACTAGCAGAAACCCATGTGATACCACAACCATGTGTCAAGCAGCCATGCAAGTATCCCTGAAGCAGAAGCCAAAAGAATGGGCGAAAACGATGCTCTCCTACAAATACTGGGCATCTGTCCTCTGATTGCTGGTTCGTGCTTTTGATCACAGAGGTGAAGACAAGAGGTGGGCAGTCACTGTATTTGCATTGACCCCAAAATACTCTTCCTCAGACTGAAGTCACTTCCAAGGAATTTCAAGGACTGGCACTCTTTTATCTCCTTTCAGTTTTCTCTTTTTCCCCTTTGTGGAAATAAATAGTAATAATAATAATATAGAAAACACACAATTAAAGTCTGGGACATTAAAAACAACTGTATGTGTGGGGAAATATAGACCATGTGTGCCCAGGGAAAGCTGTAGTAAAGACCTGAGAAGATCTTAAGTTGAATGTCAGGCTTATCCTCAGCAGGAAATAGCCTGAAATAATTTTAAAAATAAGCAAAGCAATCACAAAATCCAGCAAACCCCAGGGAAGGGGAAAATCTGATTTCCAGAGTTACCACATTGTTAGGTTCAAATGTCTAACTTTCAGCAAGAAAACAACAAAAATCATAAAGTTTACAAAGAAACAGGAAAGTACAGACAGACCATTCAAAAAACAAATTTAAGTCAAAAGAAATATTCCCGGAGTGAGTGGGGGGGAATCTTATGGAACATATAGTAGACAAAGATGAAAATGACTTCTTAAAGGTACTCAAAGAACTAAAGAAATATGTGAATAAAGTCAAGACAATAACGTATAAACAAGACAAAAATGTCTATTAAGACATAGAAAACCTAAAAAGAAACAAAAAATAAATTTTGAAACTTAAAAGTACAGTAACTGAAATGAAAAGTATACTAAAGGAATTCAAAGGCAGATTTGGGTAATCAGGAGAAAGAACCAGTAAATGTGAAAACAAGTTAATGGAAAATATCAACTGTAAAGAACAGTAAACAAAAATTGAGAAAAGTAAAAAAAGCATAAGTGAGAGTATTAATAGCCTCAATAGGGAGGTCAGAGGTCTCCAAGGGGCAGGAGGAAATAAACTGCAAGTGGCAGATGCCTTTTTTTCCTGTCTCTTCTGATCCTGTGTTGTCATGGCTACACCTGGTTCTACCTGAATTTAACTTTATCTCAAACATTGAGCTAACAATGTGTTTTTCGCATTGAAATGTCTTTCTTAAGATATGTTAATGAACTATGTTCAGTTCAGTTCCATTCAGTCGCTGGCTTAGTCCTGTCCGACTCTTTGTGACCCCATGAATCACAGCACACCAGGCCTCCCTGTCCATCACCAAATCCTGGAGTTCACCCAAATTCATGTGCATTGAGTCGGCAATGCCATCCAGCCATCTCATTCTCTGTCGTTCCCTTCTCCGCCCACCCCCAATCCTTCCCAGCATCAGAGTCTTTTCTAGTGAGTCAACTCTTCACATGAGGTGGCCAAAGGATTGGAGTTTCAGTTGTAGCATCAGTCCTTCCAATGAACACCCAGAATTGATCTCCTTTAGAATGGACTGGTTGGATCTCCTTGCAGTCCAAAGGACTCTCAAGAGTCTTCTGCAGCACCACAGTTCAAAAGCATCAATTCTTCGGCGATCAGCTTTCTTCACAGTCCAACTCTCACATCCATACATGACCACGGGAAAAACCATAGCCTTGACCAGATGTACCTTTGTTGGCAAAGTAATGTCTCTGCTTTTTAATATATTATCCAGGTTGGTCATAGCTTTCCTTCCAAGGAGAAAGCGTCTTTTAATTTCATGGCTGCAATCAACATCTTCAGTGATTTGGACCCAAAAATATAAAGTCTGACACTGTTTCCACTGTTTCCCCATCTATTTCCCATGAAGTGATGGGACCAGATGCCATGATCTTTGTTTTCTGAAAGTTGAGCTTCAAGCCAAACTTTTCACTCTCCTCTTTCACTTTCATCAAGAGGCTCTTCAGTTCCTCTTCACTTTCTGCCATAAGGGTAGTGTCATCTGCATATCTGAGGTTACTGATATTTCTCCCGGCAATCCTGATTCCAGCTTGTTCTTCCAGCCCAGCGTTCCTCATGATATACTCTGCATAGAAGTTAAATAAGCAGGGTGACAATATACAACCTTGACGTACTCCTTTTCCTATTTGGAACCAGTCTGTTGTTCCATGTACAGTTCTAACTGTTGCTTCCTGACCTACACACAGCTTTCTCAAGAGGCAGGTCAGGTGGTCTGGGATTCCCATCTCTTTCAGAATGTTCCACAGTTTATTATGATCCACACAGTCAAAGGCTTTGGCATAGTCAATGAAGCAGAAATAGATGTTTTTCTGGAACTCTCTTGCTTTCTCCATGATCCAGCGGATGTTGGCAATTTGATCTCTGGTGCCTCTGCCTTTTCTGAAACCTGCTTGAACATCTGGGAGTTCACGGTTCACATATTGCTGAAGCCTGGCTTGCAGAATTTTGAGCATGACTTTACTAGCATGTGAGATGAGTGCAATTGTGAGCTAGTTTGAGCATTCTTTGGCATTGCCTTTCTTGGGATTGGGAGGAAGACTGACCTTTTCCAGTCCTGTGGCCACTGCTGAGTTTTCCAAATTTGCTGGCATATTGAGTGCAGCACTTTCACAACATCATCTTTCAGGGTTTTAAATAGCTCCACTGAAATCCATCACCTCCACTAGCTTTGTTCATAGTGATGCTGTCTAAGGCCCACTTGACTTCACATTCCAAGACGTCTGGCTCTAGGTGAGTGATCACGCCATCATGATCATCTTGGTGGTGAAGATCATTTTTGTACAGTACTTCTGTGTATTCTTGCCACCGCTTCTTAATATCTTCTGCTTCTGTTAGGTCCACAATTTTTCTGTCCTTTATCGAGCCCATCTTTGCATGAAATGTTCCCTTGGTATCTCTAATCTTCTTGACGAGATCTCTTGGTTTTCCTATTCTGTTTTTCTCCTCTATTTCTTTGCATTGATCACTGAGGAAGGCTTTCTTATCTCTCCTTGCTATTCTTTGGAATTCTGCATTCAGATGCTTGTATCTTTCCTTTTCTCCTTTGCTTTTCGCTTCTCTTCTTTTCACAGCTATTTGTAAGGCCTCCTCAGACAGCCATTTTGCTTTTTTGCATTTCTTTTCCATGGGGATGGTCTTGGTCCCTGTCTCCTGTACAATGTCACGAACCTCCGTCCAGAGTTCATCAGGCACTCTATGTATCAGATCTAGTCCCTTAAATCTCTTTCTCACTTCCACTGTATAATCATAAGGGATTTGATTTAGGTCATATCTGAATGGTCTAGTAGTTTTCCCTACTTTCTTCAATTTAAGTCTGAATTTGAAGAAAATCATCAGATTTCTCATCAGGGACATTGGAAACCAGAAGGTTGTGGGCCCAAATATTCAGAGTGTTATAAACAAAAAAAGAGCTGTCAAGAAGAATTCTATGCCTGGAACAACTATCTTTCAAAAGTGAGGAGGGAGAAATTAGGGTGTTCCCAGCTAAAAATATAAAATTACAGTATCCTCAAAAATAATAAAATACTTAGGCATTAACTCAGAAAGTGAAAGAGTTGCACAATCAAAACTTTAATGCATTCTGTAAGGAAATGAAGGGAGTCCAAAAGAAACACATCCCATGTTCATGAATTGGAAGACAATGTTGTTGAAATGTCCATACAATCCAAAGCAATCTACAGACTCACTGCCAACTCTATCAAAATCCCAATGATGTTGTTTGCATAAATAGAAAAATCCATCCTAAAATTCATATGGAATCTCAAGGGACCTTGAATAGCCAAAGTAATTTTGAAAAATAACAAACATGCAGGACTCAATTTCTGATTTCAAGCCTTACAATAAACCTATAGTAATCAAGACAGTGTGTTACAGTTGAAACAAAGAAACAAACAAATAAACATAAACAAGCAAACAAAAAAACCCAGACATACAGTAAAATGGAAAAAAAGGCTCATAAGCAAACCCACATAAATGCAGCTAAATATTTTTCACAAGAGTGACAAGGTCAGTCAATGGACTGACAGTGAATGTCCATCAGTTAATGGACGAAAGTCATTCAATGAGAAGACAGTCTTTTCAATGAATTATTCTGGGACAACTGGATAACCACATGCAAAATGATGAAGCAGGGCTCAAATTAATTCAAAATGGATGAAAAGTCTGCACATAGCATCTAAAATCATAAATCTCTCAGAAGAAAACCTAGGACAAAAACTTCATGTCATTGAATTTGGCAATAATTTCTTGGATAAGACTCCAAAGATGTAGGTAACACAATACAAAAATAAACATATTGGACTTCACGAATATTAACACATGTGAATACCATCAACACTATTATTAGAATAAAAAAGTAACCCACAGAATTGGAGAAAATATTTGAAAATTATATCTCTGATATATACATCCAGACTATATAGAGAACTCCTAAAACTCAACAACAAAAATATAGAAGACCTAATTCTAAAATAGGCAAAGGACTCAAGTGGATATTTCTCCACACAGTACATGCAAATGTCCAATATTCACATGAAAACATGCTCAATATCAGTTTTCATAAGTGAAAGGCAAATCAAAGCTACAATGAGATACCAGCTCACACCCATTAGGAGGCTGCTGCTGCTGCTACTGCTAAGTCACTTCAGTCGTGTCCGACTCTGTGCGACCCACAGCCCACCAGGCTACCCAGTCCCTGGGATTCTCCAGGCAAGAACACTGGAGTGGGTTGCCATTTCCTTCTTCAGTGCATGAAAGTGAAAAGTGAAAGTGAAGTCGTTCAATCGTGTCCGAGTCTTCGTGACCCCATGGACTGCAGCCTACCAGGCTCCTCCACCCATGGGATTTTCCAGACAAGAGTACTGGAGAGGGTTGCCATCAAGTAAGGAAAAGAAAACAAATGTTGGTGAGAATTTGAAGAATTTAGATCCTTGTGTATTGCTAGTGAAAATGTAAAATGGTATAGTCATTACAGAAAACTATGGTAATTCCTAAAAATAGAATTTCTATATAATCCAGCAAATTCACTTCTGGCATAAATTGAAAGGAAGATCATAAAAGAAAAATTGTATGCCCATTTTCATAGTAGCATTATTCACAAGAGCTAAAATGTGGAGGCTCCCCAAGTACCCAAGGACAGGTGAATGAATAAACAAAATGTGTATACATACAATGGAATATTATTCAGCTTTAAGTGATAAAGAAATTCTGCAATATATTACAACATCAGTTCAGTTCAGTCGCTCAGTCGTGTCCGACTCTTTGCGACCCCATGAATCACACTCCAGGCCTTCCTGTCCATCACCAACTTCCAGAGTTCACTCAAACTCATGTCCATTGAGTCGGTGATGCCATCCAGCCACCTCATTCTCTGTCGTCCCCTTCTCCTCCCACCCTCAATCCCTCCCAGCATCAGAGTCTTTTCCAGTGAGTCAACTCATCGCATGAGGTGGCCAAAGTATTGCAGTTTCAGCTTTAGCATAAGTCCTTCCAATGAACACCCAGGATTGATCTCCCCTAGAATGGACTGGTTGGATCTCCTTGCAGTCCAAGGGACTCTCAAGAGTCTTCTCCAGCACCACAGTTCAAAAGCATCAATTCTTCAGCACTAAACTTTCTTCACAGTCCAACTCTCACATCCATACATGACCACTAGAAAAACCATAGCCTTGACTAGACGGACCTTGATTGGCAAAGTAATGTCTCTGCTTTCCAACATGCTATCTAGGTTGGTCATAACTTTCCTTCCAAGGATTAAGCGTCTTTTAATTTCATGGCTGCAATCAGCATCCGCAGTGATTTTGGAGCCCAAAAAAATAAAGTCTGACACTGTTTCCACTGTTTCCCATTTCCCAAGAAGTGATGGGACCAGATGCCATGATCTTCGTTTTCTGAGTGTTGAGCTTCAAGCCAAACTTTTCACTCTCCTCTTTCACTTTCATCAAGAGGCCTTTGAGTTCCTCTTCACTTTCTGCCATAAGGGTGGTGTCATCTGCATATCTGAGGTTATTGATATTTCTCCCGGCAATCTTGATTCCAGCTTGTGCTTCTTCCAGCCCAGCGTTCCTCATGATGTACCCTGCATATAAATTAAATAAGCAGGGTGACAGTATACAACCTTGACGTACTCCTTTTCCTATTTGGAACCAGTCTGTTGTTCCATGTCCAGTTCTAACTGTTGCTTCCTGACCTGCATACAGGTTTCTCAAGAGGCAGGTCAGGTGGTCTGGGATTCCCATCTCTTTCAGAATGTTCCACAGTTTATTGTGATCCACACAGTCAAAGGCTTTGGCATAGTCAATGAAGCAGAAATAGATGTTTTTCTGGAACTCTCTTGCTTT
The DNA here is from genome assembly GCF_049115385.1 of Moschus berezovskii. Classification (NCBI taxonomy): domain Eukaryota; kingdom Metazoa; phylum Chordata; class Mammalia; order Artiodactyla; family Moschidae; genus Moschus; species Moschus berezovskii. Next base: position 62,396,582 of record NC_142461.1, read on the forward strand.
CTCCATGATCCAGCGGATGTTGGCAGTTTGATCTCTGGTGCCTCTGCCTTTTCTGAAACCTGCTTGAACATCTGGGAGTTCACAGTTCACATATTGCTGAAGCTTGGCTTGGAGAATTTTGAGCATGAATTTACTAGCGTGTGAGATGAGTGCAATTGTAGGGTAGTTTGAGCATTCTTTGGCATTGCCTTTCTTTGGGATTGGAATGAAGACTGACCTTTTCCAGTCCTGTGGCCACTCCTGAGTTTTCCCAATTTGCTGGCATACTGAATGCAGCACTTTCACAGCATCGTCTTTCAGGATTTGAAATAGCTCAATTGGAATTCCATCACCTCCACTAGCTTTGTTCGTAGTGATGCTCTCTAAGGCCCACTTGGCTTCACATTCCAAGATGTCTGGTTCCAGGTGAGTGATCATGCCATCATGATTATCTTCGTTGTGAAGATCTTTTTTGTGCAGTTCTTCTGTGTATTCTTGCCACCTCTTCTTAATATCTTCTGCTTCTGTTAGGTCTATACCATTTCTGTCCTTTATCGAGCCCATCTTTTCATACTTCACATAATTCAAACAAATAGCAAATTATAAATTGCTTTATCTTGCATTCAGTAGATATAATAAGGCTCTTGTTTTGAACATTTGCATAGAACAGGAAGAAATTATTCATCATCTGTTATAAACTACTGCTGCTGGGGAGGAAACATCCTAGTAACCTTTCTTTTAGTGGGTATACATGATAATCTCAAAAATGAAGGTATTTGCCATTCTTGGAAATAGTTTTAAGGAACAGAAAATAACATAGCTGGGACAGAATGAAATGACTCTGGCAGAGAAACCCAAAAGCCTGTGGGAAGAATTCAGAAAGAGATGTCAGAAAAGTAGTCAAGAGCTAGAATACCTTAGCAGGAGACAGAAAAGATAAGCATAGCTGACGATGCAGTGTCGAATGGATACTACTCCAGAGTTCAGTTTTGGGCCATGGGGACTCACCTCCACCTCACTTACAGAATCTTCAGTAAGTTCTACTGTTCTCCTAATTTCCTAGACAAGTGCAGGTTCGGGGGGAAGTCTGAAAATTATGAAGAGAGGGCATTTTATATGTGAATAATAAACATAAGTAATAAGGTATCCAATTTTGATTTATTTAAACTTTAGTTTATCTCTGTTTTGAATTTAATAGAATGTTGAGTTAAAGGGGAGCAGATATGAGCTTACCAAGAGCATTCTAATGTTCTGCTTGACCTCAGGCAGATTCAACTTAGTTTACTTACCAGTGTGTGTGCGTGCTAAGTCACCTAAGTCATCTTCAACTCTTTATTACCCTATGAAAGGTAGCCCTCCAGGCTCTTCTCTCCATGGGATTCTCCAGGGAACAATACTGGAGTGTGTTGCCGTGCCCTCCTCCAGGGCATCTTCCTAACTCAGCGATCAAACCCGCAACTATCATGTTTTCTGCATTGGCAGGTTCATCATCTGGGAAGCCCCTTACTTACTAGAGACCTATTCAAAAGACATCACTGTCACTCCTTTCCATGTAATAATTAAGAGATGCCTACAGCTGTGTTTAACTAAAACACAATAGTGTGAGCCATGATTAAAACAGCACCCCAGGACAATACACCATGATATTTCACTTCCTAAAAATGAAGATTTTCTAGATTACTGAGGATTTTGTTGGCTTTGGGTTTTCCTATAAAATAATTCATTAAGCTGAGAATTAGAGAGTAAATATTAGAAGATGGAGTCTAAAGAGAGCCATGACCAGGATTTGCAGAAAAAATGGCACAAACTTTGGTTGATCTCCCACACAGTAATCCTATAGAGAGCAAGCCTCTGAGGAACAGGCTCTATTCTGTTCTTCAAATTTATTTTTCTCAGCTTGAGGAAGACCAATAACTCTTTCTGAAACAGGAAACAAGAACTTGAAGATATGGAGCTGTTTTTAAAACCATAAAATGATTGTAAAGGAGCCTCAATTGGAAATCTGTATAAGAGAAAGTTATAGCATTTATGCCCCCAAATGCCACCATCCAGAAACTATACATTATCCAATGACCATAAAGGAGAAAAACAGAAAGCTACCCGTTTGGTGTGAACAAAGCAGCCATTGTTCCTGCTGATAATAATAATAGCTGCTATAATAGAATGCAGAGTGAAATTTTCCAGTTGCCCTCTAATTGGCAATTAAGGTCTACAATCAAGAGAGGGTGATCAACAAAAGTAGTCAGGTACAGATTCCCCACCCCCACCCCAGGCTTACAAAGATGGAATTGAAATTTTTCTGAAACAACACTGGATAACTCGTTAACTCAGGATATGCAGGGGAAGGATATGGCTGAAGGGGAGCTGTGGAGAAACAGAGGGTCATTTCTAAAAATACTTCTTCTTCAGAGAATAAAACACTCATGATACAAGAGAAATTACTCTTTACTTGCCCTGTGATTCCCTTTCTAGAACTAAGAGACGGTGGGTAGGGGACCCTCAAGCAAATCACCCTCAGAGGCTGGGTATGTCTGCAGGAAAGAGTGGTTGGCATTTCACTCATCAGCTGATATTCACAGCACTGAAAATCTGTAGCAGTATCTTAGTGCTGAGAATAGTGCATTGTGAGAGAGTTCTGAGGAGCTTGACATGTGTGCCTTTGAGAATATAAACAGTGATGTTTATTTAACTGTTGCCAGACACCATGATATCTGAACACAGAAGGTTTACAAGAGTAACCCTAAACAACAAGAAAAAGTATGCCATTCCCTATCCCAGATCCTAAAGAACACCGGAAGACACAGAAGGGTATGGAACCCAGTAGTTACAGTAGCTCCTTTTGAAGAGAGAATGTTGGAGGTGTGGGTTCTTGATGGTGGCAACAAATGAAGGGGGATGTGTGTCACTCAGCCGTGTCCAACTCTTTGTGACCCCATGGACTATAGTCCTCTATAGCCCACCAGGTTCCTCTGTCCATGGAATTTTCCTGGCAAGAATACTGGAGTGGGTAGCCATTCTCTTCTCCAGGGGATCTTCCCAACCCAGGGATCGAACTTGGGTCTCCTGCAGATTCTTGACCATCTGAGCCAGCAGCTCTGGTGGTGTTGGAATTGCTGCTGAGCACCACCCTCAATGGATGGTGTGACATTGACCAGGTGGCAGTGATCAAGACTATCCCCAATATAAAGAAATGCAAAAAGGGGAAATGGTTATCTGAGGAGGACTTACAAATAGCTGAGAGAAGAAGAGAAGCAAAAGGCAAAGGAGAAAGGAAAGATATACCCATTTGAATGCAGAATTCCAAAGAATAGAAAGGAGAAATAAGAAAGCCTTCCTCAGTGATCAATGCAAAGCAATAGAGAAAAAGAATAGAATAGGAAAGACTAAAGATCTCGTCAAGAAAATTAGAGAAACCAAAAGAACATTTCATGCAAAGATGGGCTCAATAAATGACAGAAATAGTTTGGACCTAACAGAGGCAAAAGATATTATTACAAAGAGGTGGCAAGAATACACAGAAGAACTATACAAAAAAGATCTTCATGACCCAGATAACCACAATGGTGTGCTCACTCACCTGGAGCCAGATATCCTGGAATGTGAAGTCAAGTGGGCCTTAGGAAGCATCACTATGAACAAAGCTAGTGGAGGTGATAGAATTCCAGTTGAGCTATTTTGAATCCTAAAAGATGATGCTGTGAAAGTGCTGCACTCAATATGACAACAACTTTGGAAAACTCAGCAGTGGCCACAGGACTGGAAAAGGTCAGTTATCATTCCAATCCCAAAGGGCAATGCCAAGCAATATTCAAAATATCACACAATTGTACTAATCTCACACTCTAGCAAAGTAATGCTCAAAATTCTCCAAGACAGTCTTCAACATTATGTCAACTGTGAGCTTCCAGATGTTCAAGCTGATTTTAGAAAAGGGAGAGGAACCAGAGATCAAATTGCCAACTTCTGTTGGATCATAGAAAAAGCAAGAGAAATCCAGGAAAACAACTACTACTGCTTTATTGATTAGGTCAAAACCTTTGACTGTGTGGATCACAACAAACTGGAAAATTCTTCAAAGATGGGAATACCACACAACCTTACCTGCCTCCTGAAAAATCTGTATGCAGGTCAAGAAGCAACAGTTAGAACTGAACATGGAACAACAGACTGGTTCCAAATCAGGAAAGGAGTCCATCAAGGCTGTATATTATAACCCTGCTTGTTTAACTTGTATGCAGAGTACCTGCTGGGCTGCTTGAAGCTCAAGCTGGAATCAAGATTGCTGGGAGAAATATCAACATAGATGATACCACCCTTATGGCAGAAAGTGAAGAGGTACTAAAGAGCCTCTTGATGAAAGTGAAAGAGGAGAATGAAACAGCTGGCTTAAAACTCTTCATTCAAAAAACTAAGATCATGGCATCTGGTCCCATTGCTTCATGACAAATAGAGGGGGAAACAATGGAAACAGTGACAGACTTTTATTTCTTGGGCCCCAAAATCACTGCAGCCATGAAATTAAAAGACACTTGTTCCTTGGAAGAAAAGCTATGACCAACCAAGACAGCATATTTAAAAGCAGAAGACATTACTTTGCTGACAAAGGTCTGATTAATCAAAGCTGTGGTTTTTCCAGTTGTCATGTATGGATATGAGAGTTGGACTATAAAGAAGGCTAAGCACTGAAGAATTGATGCTTTTGAACTGTGCTGTTGGAGAAGACTCTTGAGAGTCCCTTGAAGTGCAAGGAGATCAAACCAGTGAATCCTAAAGGAAATCAGTCCCAAATATTCATTGGAAGGACTGATGTTGAAGGTGAAACTCCAATACTTTGGCCACCTGATGTGAACTGACTCTTTGGAAAAGACCCTGGTGCTGGGAAAGATTGAGGGCAGGAGGAGAAGGGCACAACAGAGGATGAGATGGTTGGATGGCATCACTGACTCAATGGACATGGGTTTGTGTGGACTCCAGGAGTTGGTGATGGACAGGGAGGCCTGGCATCACCAACTCAATGGACATGAGTTTGAACAAGCTCTGAGAGTTGGTGAGGGACAGGGAAGCCTGGCATTCTGCAGACCCTGGGGTTGGAAAGAGTCGGACATGACTGTGCAACTGAACTGAACTAAACCACCCTCAATGGATCTGCATCCACCCAAGAACCATCTATCTCTCCTGACTTGGCTGTGCTTTCTCTTCATTCTGACTGCATTATTTACTGAAGCTGGAATTGTGAAGTAAGCTGACTGACTACTGGTTAGGTAATTGACTCTTTTGTTTCCAATTGTATCACCTGACTCATCAAAAAAATAGAGTGTGAAGATTCAAAACTGTGAGAGAAGAAAATATATATATGCACTCTCATATTTATTGTAGCATTATTTATAATATATACAAAAACAACATAAGTGCCTGAGTGGATAAAAAGAATGTGCTATATAGATGTAAAAATGTGAGATAGATATGTAATGTGATAAATTATATATATATATATATATATAATGTATTATTAAGTCATAAAAATGAAATCTTGCCTTTTGCAACAAAATAGACCTTGAGGGCTTTTATGCTAAGTGAAATAAATCACACAGAGAAAGAGAAATACTGCATGATCTCACTTATATGGTGAATATAAAAAAAAACACAAAAAAACAGAAAACAAGCTCATAGATACAAAGAAGAGATTGATGACTTCCATTGGCAAAGGTGAATGGATGAGTGAAATGGTTGAGGGAATTAAAAGGTACAAACTATCAGTTATAAGATAAAAAAGTCCCAGTATAGGATGGTTCTACAGCTTTTCTCATGATGTACTCTGCATATAAATTAAATAAGCAGGTGACAATATACAACCTTGACATACTCCTTTTCCTATTTGGAACCAGTCTGTTCCATGTACAGTTCTGACTGTTGCTTCCTGACCTGCATACAGGTTTCTCAAGAGGCAGGTCAGGTGGTCTGGGATGCCCATCTCTTTCAGAATGTTCCACAGTTTATTGTGATCCACACAGTCAAAGGCTTTGGCATAGTCAATGAAGCAGAAATAGATGTTTTTCTGGAACTCTCTTGCTTTCTCCGTGATCCAGCGGATGTTGGCAATTTGATCTCTGGTGTCTGCCTTTTCTGAAACCTGCTTGAACATCTGGAAGTTCACGGTTCACATATTGCTGAAGCCAGGCTTGGAGAATTTTGAGCATGACTTTACTAGCATGTGAGATGAGTGCAATTGTGCGGTAGTTTGAGCATTATTTAGCATTCCCTTTCTTTGGGATTGGAATGAAGACTGACCTTTTCCAGTCCTGTGGCCACTGCTGAGTTTTCCAAATTTGCTGGCATACTGAATGTAGCACTTTCATAGCATCCTCTTTCAGGATTTGAAATAGCTCCACTGGAATTCCATCACTTCCACTAGCTTTGTTCTTAGTGATGCTCTCTAAGGCCCATTTGACTTCACATTCCAAGATGTCTGGCTCTAGGTCAGTGATCACACCATTGTGATTATCTTGTTCGTGAAGATCTTTTTTGTACAGTTCTTCTGTGTATTCTTGCTACCTCTTCTTAATATCTTCTGCTTCTGCTAGGTACACACCCTTAGGCTATGGTTTTTCCAGTAGTCATGTCTGGATATGAGAGTTGGACTGTAAAGAAAGCTGAGCACTGAAGAATTGATGATTTTGAATGGTGGTGTTGGAGAAGACTCTTGTGAGTCCCTTGGACTGCAAGAAGATCCAACCAGTCCATCCTAAAGGACATCAGTCCTGAGTGTTCATTGGAAGAATTGATGTTGATGCTGAAACTCCAATACTTTGGCCACCTGATGCGAAGATTTGACTCATTTGAAAAGACCCTGATGCTGGGAAAGATTGAGGGCAGGAAGAGAGGGGACGACAGAGGATGAGATGGTTGGATGGCATCACTGACTCAATGGACATGGGTTTGTGTGGACTCCAGGAGTTGGTGATGGACAGGGAGGCCTGGCGAGCTGTGGATGGGCTCACAAAGAGTCGGACATGACTGAGTGACTGAACTGAACTGAACTAATTTATTTGAAAAGTATGGCCTCAATATGCCTTACTAATGCTGATAATGGAAATTGTTTCAACCTCCTTATTAAATGTTGTGTATGTTGTTACATCTACCCTGTGTGACAGTTAATTTTTTGAGGTCAATTTGGTACCCAGTTGTTTCATCAAACAGTATAGATATTTGTGGATGTCATTAGCATTTCCAATCAGTTGACTTTAAGTGAAACAGATTTGAGTGTGTCTCATCCAATCAGTACAGCAAAGACTTAAGAGTAAAGACTGAAACTTCTGCAAGAAGTAAACCTGCTTCGAGACAATAAAATAGAAATCTGATCTGAATGTCCAGCCTGCTGGCCTGTCCTACAAACTTCAGACTCAAAACTACATCAACCCTAATCTGAATTTCTACCTATGCATTACAGATTTATCAGCTCTCATAATCTTGCTAGCCAGTTCTTTAAAATCAGTGTATGTCTGTGTATTTTTTTCTTTTTGTTTCTCTCATCTTCTCCCTCTCTAGGGAACTCTGATTTAAAGTATCTATATTTTTAATTTAGAGACGAAATTTAGAACATTTAGGACATTTTCCCAAAGAGCCAAATGATGGGTCTACTAATTGAAGGTAGATGTTTATCTTTGATATGTCTTTCTTGGATGCCAACTAATGCCTTAAATTATATCTACCTCAGAAATAAACACATACTTTCTTACTTTCTGATGTTGTTGTTGTTTCTGTTTTTCAGTTGCCCTGTCATGTCTGATTCTTTGCGCCTCCATGGACTGCAGTGTGCCAGGCCTCCCTGACCCTCACCATCACCCGAGGTTTGCCCAAGTTCACGTCTATTGCATCAGTGATACCATCCAGCCATCTCATTCTCTGTCACTCCTTCTCCTTTTGCCTTCAATCTTTCCCAGCATCAGGGACTTTTCCAACCTTCCCCCAAATACTTAAATATACATTATTTTTTGGAAGTCAAGCACTATTCTGCCATGTGTCAAAGAGAGGTAACTCATGGGCACATGCACTTACACCATTCTGAAGTGCCAAGACTGGGATCTGGAGAAAAAGTATCAATGATGAGAAGAGAGCCCATGAATGATGGCTCCAGTGAGACCAATCCAGCTACTTCTGCCCACCCTTCACTCTTTTAACACAGTGGACCTTTGAAAACCCCATGCTCAGCAATGCTTACTTCAGTCAGAGCCTTAAACACTGTCTCTGCTTAATATCTGTATTTTCTTACTACAGACTTATTTTCTTTCTTCTCATTTTTTTTTGATGTGTAGTTGATCTACAATGTTATATTAGTTTCAGGTATACAGCTAAGTGATTCAGCTATACACAAATATATACATCATTTTCCAGATTATTTTTCCTTTTAAGATATTATAAAATTTTATATAAAGTTAGTTCTCTGTGCTATAGAGTAAGTCCTTGTTGGTTATCTATTTTATACATAGTAGTGTGTATAATTTAACCCCAAACTCTGAATTTATCCTCCCCTTTCCCCTTTGGTAACCATAAGCTTATTTTCTGTATTTGTGGATCTATTTCTTTAATAAATTCATTTGTATCCTTTTTTAGATTTCACACATAAGCAATATTATAGGATATCTTTCTCTGTCTGACTTATCTCACTAAATATGGTAATCTGTAGGTCCATCTATGTTCCTGCAAAAAGCATTATTCCATTCTTTTTTTATGAGGAATCCTCCTATACTGTTGGTGGGAATATAAATTGGTGCAGCAACTATGGCAAATAGTATGGAGATTGCTTAAAATTAAAAACAGAATTATCATAAGATCCTGCAATCATACTCTGAGGTGTAGATCCAGACAAAACTCTAGTTTGAAAAGATGGATGCACTCCTATATTCACAGCAGCACTATTTTCAAGATCCAAGACATGGAAGCAACCTAAAAATGCCCAATGACAGATGAATGAATAAAGGAGATGTGGTATATATATACAATGGAATATTATTCATCTTTTCATCTATTTTTCACCTTCGACCTGCCTGTTCTCCACTTTGTAGTTCCCAGATAGTCCCTCTATTCACTGATTGGAACCCTAGACCATCACCTTGGATTCAGAGATTCAACAAAAGTCTTCAATGGCAGCAGGTTCTGCAGGAGAGCCTGATTCTGTATGTCATTTAAGCCTTTTGTGACAGCAGACTTCTACGCATTGTACAAGTTCACCCTCATAATAGTGCTGTGCATTGGGAAGATCATTGTCATCTGAACTTGATAAATAAGGACAGTGAGATCTAAAAAAGTTTAACATGTTTTCCTAAGGTTTCAAGTAGACAGAATCTAAACTGAGGCCCATCAACCTTCATCAGATTAGTTTACTTCCAGTAACTGATTCCAGCTCTTTGTCTTGATGGGATGCTGCCATTCAATTTGGGATTTTAGCTATAACTTCTGAGAAAGAGGCCGAAACTAATTTTTGATTTGGAGTATTTTAATTAGCTATACAGGGTCACATGTTTTAATTGAGCAATTTTCTAATCCTTTATTCTGTGTCTGGAAAAATACAGTAACAAAAAAGCTATATGAAAGTGGGTACCTACAATACAGCTAACACCATTACTATTTATTTTAGAAAACATTACTGACATGCAACCTGCCCACAAAATGTGCAGTTTTCAAATTGAAAAAACTCAGATTCTTCCTAGAGAATATTGTCCACTCATATTCCAAAGGGTCATGAGTAGGAACAGAAGAATATACTGGAATACTAGCAATTTTTTTCAGATTTTTTACAGAGAAAAATGTGATTGCCATAAAAGTCAAAGTGTTTTTACTTACAAGCTTACTTGCTAAACAGAAAAATCTAAATAGACTTCAATATCATTGTAACTTTTTAATGAGCAACTACCATAGGCCAGGTATTAATCTAAAAGTGACATATGCGTAATATAAATTAATTTCACAAAAATCTTGTGTGCATTTTACAGAGGAGAAAAAAGAAATCAGAGAGGTCAAATAAACTGTCACAGCAACTTATTTGCAGAGCTGTGGTTTTATTCAGGGCTGAAAGTATCCAAAACCCATACCATTTACATTCCACCTGCCTGTAAATGATAGATTTTCCCATAAATTGGCATCATTGTTATGCTTTTGTATGCATCTTCAGTCCTTCCTTTTCCTTTATTGCCCCATGAAAATGGGAGTATGAGAAAAGAGGGACATTTGGATTTTATTCCTATGGTATGAACCTCAGGTATAGCGTTCCAGGCTTTATAGAAAAAGTAGATCACTCCACATGTCATTATTCACAGGACGGATGACCCAGGGCATTCAGTGATGGCAGGGATGCTAATGTATTGATGGTAACAATAGCATTGCTGATGGAAATGACTGGTACAATGGTGCCCTTTCTTGGGTAAAAATTAAGAGAGGAATCACATACAACATTTGCAGGAGAGTCTTGATTCTTTTGTGTCTTGTTTTATAAGGGCTGCCAGCATTCATCAACAGCTCTGCTGGCAAAAGAATGCCTGGAGCTCAGCTCCCTACACTGTAAAAACAAAAGGTGTTTCTTTTTTCTTTACCCTTTTATGAGGTGAAAACCTGAAGAGTACATATAAATTACAAGAACAGGAAAGGGATTTGTGAGAAGATTCTGGAGGAAGTGTAAGGATTTGAAGTTTGAGATGTAGCTGGATATAAACTGATACTGAAGTCTACGAAGTATTACTGCAGAATGTAAAATAAAAAGCAACTTAAAAATATAGGGAAGAAAGGTCAACAACAGCACATCTCTGTGTTCTTATCAGAGCAAGGGAAAATGCTTACCAAAAAAGTGGACATGAAAATACTTTAAATACTGCCTGATACAACTGCTAATCTAATGAAGATTCATATATAAAATTGCACATAGCTATACATATATATATACACACATATATATATTAGTATGTTGTGTTGTATTATATTGTAGGGTTATTGTTTGCTGCTGTTTAGTCTCTAAGTTGTTTCTTACTCTTTGCAACCCCCTGAACTGTAGCCCACCAGGCTATTCTGTACATGGGATTTCCCAGGCAAGAATACTGGTGTGGGTTGCCATTTCCTTCTACAGGAGATCTTCCCACAGAGATAGAACACATGTGTCCTGTGCGGCAGGCAGATTCTTTACCACTGAGCCACCTGGGAATCCCATATTGTAGTGTACATATTCTTTAATCCCATAGAATGGAAGAACTCCACAGACCACTCACGTAGGGTCTCTTTCCACCCTGACACAGACTCCACCAAGTCCCCGTTCCTAGCCTCCACCATAAGCCTATGATTCAGCAAAAATCAAGCACCAAACCAGATTTCTTGAAGTTTCAGCTCTAATCCTTCCTCTACATATGTATTTAGCTCTATTTCTTGATAGCGTTCCTTTTTTTAATTTTTTGCTGAAGTATAGTTAATTTACAATGTTGTGTTAATTTCTGCTGCATAGCAAAGTGATTCAGTTATATATATATTATTTTCCATATATTTTATATTATAGTTTATCATAGGATAATAAATACAGTTTTCTGAACTTTATTGTAGCACCTTGTTGCGTATCCATTCCCTGTGTACTAGCTTACATCTGCTAATCACAAACTCTCACTCCACCTCTCCCCCATTCCTTCCCCTTTGGTAATCACCCACCTGTTCTCTATGTCCACGAGTCTGTTTCTATTTTGTAGACAGGCTCATTTGTGTCATATTTTAAATTCTATATACTCTACCATCCTTGTCAGTATATTGTTGACTATCCCTGTCTCTCATATGAGAGACTGGGATTCAATTCCCCAACAGGGAGGCATTGCACCCTTGGGCTTCTCACTCTTGGTAACAACCCATCTGTTCTCTATGTCCACAAGTCTGTTTCTGTTTTGTAGATAAGCTCATTTTTGTCACATTTTAGATTCTATATCTAAGTGATACTATATTATATATCCTTTCTCATCTGACTTCACTTAGTATGATAACCTCTAGATCCATCTATGTTGCTGCAAATGGCATTATTTCATTCTTTTTTGTGACTGAATAGCCTTCCATTATATATACGTACCAGATCTTCTTTGATGTTCAGTCACCAAGTCATGTCTGACTTTTTGTAACCCTGTGAACAGCAGCACACCAGGCTTCCCTGTCCCTCACCATTTCCTGGAGCTTGCCCAAGTTCATGTCCATTGAATTCGTGATGCTATCCAACCATCTCATCCTCTGTCACCCTCTTCTCCTTCTGCCTTCAATCTTCCCTACCATCAAGGTCTTTTCCAATGAGTCTGCTGTTTGCATCATAACATTCTATCTCTTTGTTTCCTAACCCTGGAACTTGACATTTTGATACCATTCTGAAAATAAGTGACTTCCCTTTTTCTACTGTGGTTCTCCTGACTTGGATTATACTAATTGGGGTCAAACAAGGTCTTGCCCCAGATTTCACAAGCTCAAGACACTAGAGCTCATTTTGTCTTGTATTCTATTTATTTTAGATATTGGGAAAATTTTATCTAGCTGGCTAGAAAAAAAATATTTGTTCAAAACCTAAAATCACAGACTTCATTAGTAGTATCTAATTCCTGTTAAAAGTAGGGTGGAAAGAAGAGAGGCTTTGGGGAATCAGAGCTATCTAGATTCAAATTCAAAATCTAGGAAGACTTTCACTCCTAAATGACAAAAGTGATCATTTGAAAGTAAAGTTATTTTGGAGAATCACAAAAGTAAAAGCGAACATATCTGACTATGTAAAAATTTGAAGAGAAAAAAAGTTCTGTAGACACAGTCAAAACGAAAGGAAAGGGTGAGTGGAAAATTGGGAGTAAATATTTGTAGGAAATACTGACATTTGAAGACATTATTTTCAACACATAAAGAGCCCTTGACAGTTAGTAAGAAAACCATTATTACTCGGAGCAATAAATTGACAAATGACAGGATGGGGTAATCACAAGGCAAGCCATGGGAATGATCCATAGAATTTGAAACAGAGTTATCTGAAATAATAAAATGATAAAATTAAAAATAAAACTTGGATTTCATTTCTACCTAAAAAGCATGTTTTTTAATGATTTATTTATTCATTTGGCTGTATCAGGTCTTAGTTACAGCACACGGGATCTTTCATTGTGGTGTAAGGACTCTCTAGGTATGGTGTGCAGATTTAGTTGTCCATGGCATGTGGGATCTCATTTCCCCAACAAAGGACTGAACCCATGTCCCTGCATTGCAAGGTGGATTCTTAACCACTGAACCACGAGGGAAGTCCTCAGAACTTTTTTTTAATGAGAACTGTTTGATAGTTCTATGAGAAGTCAGACAATTATTTCCTTGCATAACTTGCTCTCAGGCGTCATTTAGGACTTTCGTCACTCCCTCTTAGAGTCCTCTGACTGCCTAACCAATGTTTGCCCTCTCTCCTTCATAGGGCCGATCACTATCTGTCATCTTTTTTTTATTTTGCTACTAGTTATTGTTTTCCAACTAAAATATAAGAAACCTGAGAATAAGACCCTATCTGACTTTTATGCCTAACATCTAGAAAAAGTTCCCATTTCATTGTATGACTCAGTAAACACACACTGATTGAAAGCCTGGAAGGAATGCATATTTTACACTTATGAATCACAGTTCTGCAATATACATCAAAAGCTATCAAAATAGTCTTCCTTTTAACTCAAGAATCCCACTTCTACAGATTTATTCCCAGCAAATAATCAGAAATACACATTAAGTTTTATATGCAATGATAAGTCATTTCAGTATTATTTATAATAGCAAAAATTGGGAAAATAATATAAATATCCAAAAATACAGGAATGGGTAAATAAATTATAGTGCATATCAAGTATGTAAAATTATTCAATCATAAAAAGTCATGTTTTTGGAATTATTTTATGACCTGATTTTTTTAACTGAAGTAAAACCAGTATATAAAAATTTATATGCAGAATAATCTCAAATTTGCTAATGCATGTATATAAAGGAAGATATCCTATATGTGTTGTGATTCACTGGTCTTTGAATTCATTATTTCCTTTATGCCAATTCACTATTGTGTAAGTAACTGTTTCTGAAGTAATCCTTGTATTTTACCATGTTAATTTCCCCATCATTACTAATGTCTGTGTATGTATGTGTGTGTGTTTGTGTGCCCACGTGCATATGCTCAGTCGTGTCCGACTGACTCTTTGCAACCCTGTGGACTGTAGTGTAGCCCCCGAGACTTCTCTGACCATGGGATGCTCCAAGCAAGAATACTGGAAGGGGTTGCCATGTCCTCCTGCAGGGGATCCTTTTGACCCAGGGATCGAACCCAGGATTCATATCTCCTGCATTGATAGGCGGGTTCTTTACCACTATGGCCACCTGGAAAGTCCCATTATGACCTCATTTAACCTTAATTACCTTAGGGGAGGGAAACAGCATTCAGTCCATGCACTCCACATGTAATACTCCTATGCACACAATGACACCAAATTCTGGTGAGGCTGTGGAACAACCGAAACTCTCATAATGTGTTGCTGGGAACACAAAATGGTAGATCCTCATTATCCAAGCACTTAGGTTTCTTACAAAACTAAACACAACATACCATATAATGAAGCAATCACACTCCTTGCTTTTTAGCCAAAGCATTTGAAAATGTATGCTTACACAAAAACTTGCACACAGATATTCATAGCAGCTTTCTTCCTAACTCTCAAAATTAAGAAGCAACCAAGATGTCCTTCAGCAGGTGAATGCATAAATAAATAGTGATACATCTAGACAATAAAATATTATTCATTGAGATCTCAAGCCTTAAAAAGACATGGAAAACTCTTAAATGCACATTATTAAGTGGAAGAAGCCAATTCGAAAGTCTACATATTGGATGATTCTAAATATATCACATTCTGGAAAATACAAAACTATGGAGGCAATTAAAATATCAGTTGTTGACATGAGTGGGTGGGAAAGATAAATAGGCAAAGCATGGAGAATTTTTAGATCAGTGAAATATTCTATAATATTATAATGATAGATACATGTCGTTATTCATTTGCCAAACCCATAGAATGTACAATACCAAAAGTGAACCCTAAGGTAAACAATGGAATTAGAGTGATTATGCTGTGTCAATATATGTGTAAAAAAAAAAAAAATCAATCTGGTAAGTGGTGTTGATAATAGGGAAGGTTAAGGATGTGTGGAGCTGGTGGTATCTGAGCAATCTTTATTCTTCCTCTTGATTTTGTTGTAAACCTAAAACTGCTCTAAAAATTGACTTTAAAACAAATTAGAGCAAAATAGTTGCAAACATTGATAAAGACAAAAATGAAACAAAGCATAATGTTATCAATCTAATAAATGTCAGAAGAAAAAGACTGCAAAAATAAAAATAAATGGCATAAATTTTAAAGTCAATTGCATATATATCATGTGATAAGGTATCTAGAATAAATCCAAATATGCTATAATCACAATAAAAGTGACTCAGTTAAAACCCTGTCCTCCACTCTGTAACACAGAAGCTGTCACATTTTGTAATACAATAAAAAACAGAATTGGGAATATGTTATTTACAAAACATACTCAAAGTAAATGGCTCAACAAGATTGAAATTGCTTTAAGAATAACATATATAATAAAGTTTTTAATTTTAAATATCACTTATAGTTTAAGAAACATGATGGAAATTTTTCATTAACAAATAGAGGAAAGATGGTGTTATAGAATTTGTTGCATGGAAACACAAAGAAGAGTTTAGCTTTATTTGAAGTAAAAATGAGACAGATCGTTCCAATGACACAGTCACTTTATGCATGTCTTTAAGAGTACTCGCTGCCCTCATCACTTCCTGGTGGCTCAGAGAGTAAAGAGTCTGCCTGCAGTGCAGTAGACCCATGTTCTGATACCTGGGTAGGGAAGATCCCCTGGACAAGGAAATGGCAACCCACTCCAGTATTCTTGCCTAGAAAATCCCATAGATCGAGAAGCCTGGCAAGGGTCTCAAAGAATAGGACACAACTGAGCAAATTCAATGAAAGTGAAAGAGGAGAGTGAAAAGGTTGGTTTGAAGCTCAACATTCAGAAAACTAAGATCATGGCATCTGGTCCCATCACTTCATGGGAAATAGATGGGGAAACAGGGGAAACAGTGTCAGACTTTATTTTGGGGGGCTCCAAAATCACTGCAGATGCTGATTGCAGCCAGGAAATTAAAAGACGCTTACTCCTTGGAAGGAAAGTTATGACCAACCTAGATAGCATATTAAAAAGCAGAGACATTACTTTGCCAACCAAGGTCCGTCTAGTCAAGGCTATGGTTTTTCCCGTGGTCATGTATGGATTTGAGAGTTGGACTGTGAAGAAAGCTGATCACCGAAGAATTGATGCTTTTGAACTGTGGTGCTGGAGAAGACTCTTGAGAGTCCCTTGGACTGCAAGGAGATCCAACCAGTCCATTCTAAAGGAGATCAATCCTGGGTGTTCATTGGAAGGTCTGATTCTAAAGCTGAAACTCCAATCCTTTGGCCACCTCATGTGAAGAGTTGACTCACTGGAAAAGACTCTGATGCTGGGAAGGATTGGGGGTGGGAGGGGAAGGGGACGACAGAGAATGTGATGACTGGATGGCATCACTGACTCGATGGACATGAGTTTGAGTGAACTCCGGGAGTTGGTGATGGACAGGGAGGCCTGAACTGCTGTGATTCATGGGGTCGCAAAGATTTGGACACGACTGAGCAACTGAACTGAACTGAGCAAATTCACTCTTCATCATTTTCTAATGTTTTAGAGGAAGAATACTTTGGCTGATAATACGTATTTCCTACCCAGCATCAAATCTTTTTTTTTTTTTTATGCTATTGATGGAAATTAATGACTGCAAATTCCCTGGCTTTCAGAAAATGTTAAAACTTAGAAAAGTGAAAGATAATTAGTAACTCTTTACTGAAAGACCACAGTACAATGAGTGTCCTGCAGAGTACTTTGTGAAATGAAGAAGACAGGTAACTCATGTCCTCTCCTCACATGAAGTTACAATCTCATCAGAGATTTTACACAGAGGAAATGGCCCGTCCAATGGACATGACATTCCCAATATCCACTATAGGGCCGACACAAGCACAAGAGAAGCTCATTGGAGTTCCATGAATTCCTCTAAACTCCACTTCTCCATCTCCTACATTCCCTTCCTCCAAAATAGCTGATTAGTCCTCTCTTCAAATCTCCAGATACCTAGTCACTTCTAAGTTTTGCATGTATAAGACTGTAGCATTTACTTAAAGTCTGCCTCCTCAATTAGTATACTGTAAATCCCTTGAAACTGAAAATTAATCTTATTATTCTTGCAAATTTTGAGTGCGGGATATTCTGCATCAAAAAAATGAAAGTTTAATAAAAACAGACTGGGAGAGAGCCTTGAGGAGTGGGTAAAATAAGGTCAGAGAGAGGGCATCTCGGGGATTAAAAAAAAATAGTTTGATTAATTCAAAAATGTGGGAGTGAGTGTGGAAGCCAAGATACCCTCCACAGAAGTTATGTGTTGAGTAGCAAGTTTTGGCAAATAAAATTTGCTTAATGTGGTTCTGTTAGCAAAGTCTGATGGGATTTGTGGCTGGGGTTTCTCTTTCCTTTCATTTTCATTATTTAAAAAAATTTTTTTCATAAATTCAAAGCATCATATGTCTAGGACATGACTTTTGGTTGGTTTGTCTGCTGTGTGTTTAACCAAAAAGAGAAAATAGCATCATATGATTTAAATCGTTAAATGTACTATAACAGAATATTTTGGAATTTC
This sequence comes from Moschus berezovskii, assembly GCF_049115385.1. Lineage (NCBI taxonomy): Eukaryota > Metazoa > Chordata > Mammalia > Artiodactyla > Moschidae > Moschus > Moschus berezovskii. Next base: position 62,414,367 of record NC_142461.1, read on the forward strand.
TTAAGATCATTTCCACTAACTTCCTACTCCCTCAGTCTACAACTAAGGACAATGAAGTATTCAGTGGAGCAGAATATCAGTTCTTTGGGAAAATTTGATAGCATCAGATAGAGAGTCTTCCCTAAGAATTAGACACTGATACTAGGACAAAGTTATTATGCCTCATGATATAGCAACACATATGCTCAAGAATTAGTAAACTTTACTTCATGAACAAAAGAATCAGAAGAAAGCAGAATGAGACATAGAGAAGAATGAAGATTTGTGGATCAAAACAAAGATGAGTCAAGTCAGATGAATCTGCTTGGTATCTAGCATTTGCTTCAAGTTCGTTTCTGAGACTGGTACATCTCAGCCTTGGGCAATCTCAGATGATTCTGTATCCCCTGTAAGTTCTATTTTTATTTTTCTAGCTCAGGTTGTATTGTACTAGTTATACACAAATTACAGACAGGATGACGTGTGGTTTCCATCTCAAACACAAATATCAAGAAACATGGGATGAGACCTAAGTTTTTCATATACATGCAATTTTGATGAAATAATATTTGAGATAACTAGTTAGACTGGGAATTGAGACATGCTATTTCACAATACGCCATTACACAAGAGTAAGGAGGCATTGCACCATCACTTTTATACTTGCCTATTTGTGTAGAAGCATTTGCAATAGAATATGGACCATTAATATCATGTAATTTTTTCCTCCAGATTTCCCTTGTTTCTTTCCAATAGGTAAGACTATGAGTAAATATTGTTAGTTAAAACATTCCCATGATGATGAGCCAATCACTTTGCAAACGAATAGTTCTCCCACAATTTAATAAGTAGCTCTGAGGCACAGAGTTTCAAATTGCTTCTCATAATAATAAGCCATAAAGGTAAACTTTATAACGAAGGGAATGGCAACCCATTCCTATATTCTTGCCTGGAGAATCCCAGGGACAGAGGAGCCTGGTGGGCTACAGTCCAGGGGCTGCAAAACGTCGGACACGACTGAGTAACTAACATTATACACTAAATATACAGTACAATAGTTAGTGTTGTCTGAATAAAGACAGAATAAAAAGTGGAAACCCACATTGTGACAAATTTGGTGGAAAATAAGGAATAATGTTTGAAAGTCTAAATAGCCATTTGTTGTGTGTATGTGCGTGTTATATATAAAATATACATCACTGGTAGTGTTATAAGAATTTGTTGATTGTGTGAGAGGTAGCAGGTATACAACTAAATGGATCTGTTGAATAGTTGTTGAGTTTAGAATTAAGTGGAAAGTTTCATGCTAGAGATATAAATTAGGGTCATCAGAATATAGGTCAGAGCCCAGTGTGTGGATATAGAATAGTCCAAATACTTAGACTTGGTGAATGTATATATGTATACATATATATACATATATATATAGTTTTGTTTAGTCACTTAGCTGTGTCCAACTAGTTTGTGACCCCTATGGACTGTGGCCCACCAGACTCCTCTGAGGCAAAAATACTGGATTGGGTTGCCACTTCTTCTCTAGGGGATCTTCTTGATCTAGGGATCAAACTCGTATCTCCTGCACTGGCAGATGACTTCTTTACCACTGAGCCACCAGGGAAGCCCAGATACATAGACAGACAACTATATAGGCAGATAGATAATAGATAAGTTGATATAGGTGGGTCGATTGATAGATGGATAGATAATCTTTAATCCACCAACCCCAAATACAGGACTTGATATAAAATAGTCAGTGAACATCAACTATAAGAAAATAATGACTCAAAATAAAAAGACATTTTATTAGCTTTATCAAAGTACAGTGCCCTCCAGGGCAGTCAATATCAGTAGAACAAGCTTGCTCTTATTTTCTACAAAAACTATTTTTAAAGTTCTCAGGCCAACATTTCAGAATATTTGGTTAATCATTGTCAGTGGATCATTATGCAGGATTATAGACCATAATGTATGTGGAAACAAAACCCTCATCTAAGTCAAAGCAACATGGAAGGAAACCAACTCTCATAATTTAATTTTCAAGAAACAGTTTTTTAAATCTAAAATAGCTAAAATAATCATTGGCACCATGGAACAACACCCAATTTTCTGCAGATAAAATTTCTGACACCCTCAAAGATCTGGATAAAATTAGGCAAGGCTGAGAAGAGAGTCTTCACAAAACCATGTTCTGATAGTGAAGACAGATTTTCCCTCAGTCCCCATCCAAAGTATGAACTTTAAAATCACTGTTTATTCTATATTTGTATGCATTGTTATTTTGGTGCTAGAGACCCATTGCTTTCTCATCATCATAATTACATTGAATTTTCATATCAAATATAATAAAAAAAGGAAATGATCAACCAAAAAATATTTGCAACATGAATAGCACACAAAGTCTAATTAAGACTAAGAAGGCTAAGAAATTTATAATAAAACTTCAAATATTCAAGAAAAATGTAAAACTATATTTTGTTTTTAATAAAAATTAAATAATCAGATACATTTCTGATAATTTTGCCACAAAATATTCAGTGTGATCAATAGAAAGATGCCCTTGTCTATTATTAGACCACATGCCTTATAACAAACTTTCTAAAGAACAGTTTGGAAATACCACACGAAGTCTGCCCATTCTCTGCTTTTCCTGTGCATAGAGCTATACCAGAGTGCTTACATAGGCAGTTTTAAAATATCAAAACCATGAAAATGAAATAACCAACAAAATAATTATTGAATAAGTGATGGGAGGTTAGTCTCATTAAATGGACCATTTTATAGCAAATAAAATCATTTATTGATGTATTTATTATGTGCAGAGAAAGTATTCATGGCATATGTTTTTTAAAAGGAGTGGATATTTTTATAGACAACATACTCAGATGTTAACACCTATCTGTCATAAAATAGTAATAATAATAATTCTGTGTAATGATTTTGTAACTAGTGTTTAGCACAATATCAGAGCATGATACCAGGACTTGTGATATGGTACAAAGCACCAAGGTTATCCCTATATATATGGGTTCAGTGATGTGACTAATTAAACAGTCACAGTTTAATTTTCATTCACAGTTTTCATCTTCATTGTTTAAAGGGAAAATAGTTATACTGGAACCTAAAAATGACTTTAAATTAGTCAGAAAAGTTTATTCTCTTCAGAATTTTCAGAAGAATTCACAATTGGATTGAACCAAAGGAAAGGCATGTTTATAAAACCATGTGTGAATGAGAACAGGAATCTATGATTTTGTTCTGACATTTGTTGAGGTAATCCCATTTATATTACAAGAATGCTATAATAACTAGTGAAAAGGTAACAATTTGCTATTGACTTTGATAAAATAATAATATAATATTAAAATGAAATATAAATAGAACTAAAATGCAGCTAATAAAACTGTGTACCATTTAAAATTAATATAAGGAATAAAATATATTTCATTCTCTTCTTGAATTATGACTTTGGTTGATATACTAAAATAGCTAAATCACATCCAATCAAGAAATCTGATTTTCATATTCTTCGCTCTCACAAGATAAAATCGATAATGCACTTGACTTTGAAAATTCAGATAGAATTAGATGACCTGGAACTCTTAACAACATCCTGGGCTGTATTTTCATGAGAGGTAATGTAGCTCACTATTACCACTCTTGGCCAGCATCTTTGCTATTCATTTATTCAATCTAGAGTAATCTGTGTTTAATAAAGAGCTGGAACAACGCAAGAGGAACAATTAAATATGATTATTGTCAGTGACAACTGACAGTTATTGCTAAAAACGTCTCAAGAAGAAATTTGAGCATCGGGGTGGTGTTTATTTTAAACAAAGGAGACGTTTAAATGAAGTAGCTGTTGCAGATAATGACAATTAAATGCTTCCATTCAAATCGTGCATTTCTCCTCGAGGCTAATAGAAATATTAACAAAGTTGATTTTTTTTTTTTTACTATTTCTTTACTTGCTGGCATGGGGGGATTCATTCATTACTTGGTCAGGCTTTTTGACTGAGGGTGTTGCTATGTAATTATTCAGGGGAAGATGGAGCAGCAGGTTTGGTTTGGGGAGTTAATCATTTCTGAACAGGGCAAGAAGGGAACAGGCCCTTGAAATATATGATAGAGGACAAATGACCTCTGGGCAAGCAGAGAGGCCAAAATAATATTTGTAACAGTGAAAATATAAAATCAGATTTTGTTATAAACTTTATTTGGAAAATTACTCCATAAATGTTCTTCTTTTGCTCCAATTATGTATAAAGTATAAATTAAACTAACACAATATTGTAAATCAATTGTATCCCAATAAAATTTTTAGTAAATAAAGTGTATGTGATAGTCATCAATTCTCACATGAAACGTCTATTGTATGTGCATCTGTGTGTGTGTGTGTGTGCACACACGTGTGACAGGAGGAGCTGTTATAAGTAAATGTATCTCCTTGGTGAAATCATTTAAGCTGCTGAAAAGTATAGTTGTAATTTTTATAACTGCTATAATAGGGCTGCTAATAAAATTTCCAAATATGGAGCTAAAATTATTTCAAGATAGAATTTGCTTATGACACTGAACTGTTGAGAGTAATATCCAGGGATGACTATAAACATCACACTGTGTCAAGGGGTTAAAAAGAAGTGGCCACATGAAGGGGCAAGTTAGTTACTAATACTGTGTAGATAGCTGTCCTGAGGGCCAGGGCACGACCTGTGCTAGCCACAGATGCACCTAGGGAATCAAAAAGTGAAGCAAAATAAAGGAAAAAAAGGGAGGGAAAAAGTTTCCCCTTGTCCTCACTCTTACAAATTCTTGATAAAATGTGATAAATGACAGATCTCTCGTTGGATATCTGATGTCACATTAGCAAAAGTCAAGTGGGTGTCTTAACATTTATTTTACCTGACAATCCTACTTTCAGAGTAAGCCCAGCTTTTTTCATTTCTTAGAAAAAGTTAATTTTATTGGAACATGGCTAATTTACAATGTAGGTTTAGTTTCAAGTATACAACACAGTGATTCAGTTTGCATATACATATATTCATTCTTTTTAAGATTCCTTTCCCATATATGTTATTATAGAATATTGAGTATCATTCCCTGTGGTATATGGAGGTCTTTGTTTATAGATGTGTGTATATGTTCATCCCTACCTCCTGTTTTATTTCTCTCTACCATGTTTCCCCTTTGGTAATAAGTCAGTTCTCTATGTCTATGAGTCTGTCTGTTCTGTAAATAATGGGTTTCCCTGATAGCTCAGTTGGTAAAGAATCCGCCTGCAATACAGAAGACTCCACTTTGATGCCTGGGTTGAGAAGATCCCATGGAGAAGGGAAAGGCTACCCACTTCAGTATGATGACTTGGAGAACTCCATGGACTATATAGTAAATAAATTTGCAAAAGTTCTGTAAATAAGTTCGTTTGTATCATATCTTAGATTCCACAGATAAGTGATACCTTGTGGTATTTTTCTTTCTCTTTCTAACTTAACATGGTATGATAATCTTTAGGTCCATCCATGTTGCTACATATGGAGTTATTTGGTTATTTTTTATGGCTCAGTAATATTTCATTGTATAATACACACACACATTTTTTATTTTATCCATTCACCTGTCATTGGATATTTAGGTTGCTTCCATAACTTGGCTATTGAAAACAGTGCTACAGTAAACATAGTGGTGTATGCATCTGTTCAAATTATAGTTTGTTCCAGTTACATGCCCAGGAGTAGAATTGCTGGATCATATGGTTGCCCTATTTTTAGTTTTTTAAGGAACCTCCTTAGTATCCTCCATAGCAGTTGAACCAATTTGCATTTCCACCAATAGTATAAGAGGTTCCCGTTACTCCACTTCCTCTCCAGCATTTATTGTTTGTAGGTTTTTTTTATGCTGGCCATTCTCACCAGTGTAGGTGATACTTCAGTGTAGTTTGGCCAAAAGGCACATGAAAAGGTACTCAGCATCACTAATTATCAGAGAAATGCACATCAAACCCCAGCTCTTTTCCTTTTGCTTATTTCTTCATCTCTGTCTCTGTCTCTTCCACAGCAAAAGATATTTCAACTGTGGCAGAGTTTGGCAGCGGGCTCTTACAGGTTTGTGAGACCGGACACAGTAGGTCATTGGCCTCCCCACATGCTTTAGCTCAGTTTACCTGAGATCAGCAATGTGGATCTTGTGTGTGTCTTCTATAGATGTCTCATCTGGAAAAGGGGTGGTGGTTATGATTTAGGACAGGATTCTGGCCTTTATGATTCCCCTGCTATCACACCATCAAATGGTAGACCAACACAAACATGCATGAAGACTCTTGGTTGATGCTTTCCTGGATCTCTCTCTCATGACCTGACCCAGGCTCCCAGAGGTCCACTCTATTGAAGGCACATAAAGGTAGAGGAAAAATCTTGATGTCTTCCAATCCAGCACTATTATATGGAAGTGTCTGAACAATCTTTTATTTTCTTAATATTTTCACAGGACTCTCTTTTGGTAATGCTGCAACCTATTTGTACTTTAGCCTGACTGAATATGCCACCTGTTGAATTAACTGCTTAGCAACTGATAGAAAACCTAGAATTTTATCAGCTTCATGCTATTTCCTTTAGACTTGAACCCTCACTTTAACCCATCAAACTGAGGGAGTAAATCCTAAAAATTGATTAACAGGTCTATTTCCTCACTTTTCTGCTGTCTCTCAAGTTTCATCTTTCATGACTTACGAGGACTCCAGCTTTAAACATGGTACTTTAAGAAGGGATTTGTCAAAGAAACGTCTTAATGAGGTGACTATTTCCCAAGGTGTGGGCAGAGTTAGGGAACTCACAAGTCCCTAACTGAAGACCAGCAGTAATGAGAAGCTTTTCCACACCTAGACCTGATGGAACAGAGAAAGGAAATGGTGTTATTGGAGCATGGTTAACATCTGCCCTCATTGCTATACAGTAAGTCCCTTACATATGAACCTTCAAGTTGTAAACTTTTAAAGATGTGAACAGGTATTCACATGACCAATCACATAAGTTAGTTCACATGTCTGGTGCATGTGGTCATGTGTGGGCATCCTCTACAATTGGTTGTGATGTTTGTGTAATTTACTGTACAGTATTACATTACATAGTGTACAGTAGTACAGTATCTTCATTTCAAGCCCAGGATGTCTGGAAGCAAGTGTAAAAGGAGTTGGTGATGTAGCTGGCACTAAGAAGCCCCAAATGTTATCCAGTACTGCTACTTTTCAAAGTACTGCACTGTAAGTTTAAAAATGTTTTCTTTATTTTTTTTATGTACATTTTTTGTGAAAAGTATTATAAACCTATTATTCTATAGCATTATATAGCTGATCATATTAGTTGGGTTCCTGGGCTGACAATGTTGGACTTACGAATAAATTGGATTTATGAACACACTCTCAGAATAGAACTTGTTCGTATGTAGGGAACTAGCTATAATCCTAGTGCTGCAGACATTGCCAGGCCTGAGCTGAAGCAAAGCAGGGATAACATGGGAGGGCTAAGGGCTCTGGTCTTCCTATTTCCCATCCTCTCATCTCTTTCCCATGGTTTCTATTAGCCTTGTAGAACTGAAGCAGAAGAGCAAGGACACCCATTTGGTCTCTCCTGCATCAGCCTCCAGGAGACAGAACAGGAGAGAGTGAGTTGCAGAATGCAAATAGAGAGTCAATGCTGAGAAAGCACCACCACAGGGATGATGTCTTTATCTAATTAAATTTTATGAAGAGAATCTAAGGTACCCTTATAGCAGCATTTTCCTGCTGAAAGGTAAGTTAAGGCCTGGATTCATGTCCCAAGTCTGCCCTCAGTTTGCTGAGAGCCTTTGAAACTGTCTCGAATCCTCAGTGTCTCAATACCAGCACTATTTTTACTGACCTATCTATTTTTTTAGCTTTTTGTCTTGAACCGGGGCATAACTGATTAATGGTCTTCCCATGTGGCTCTGTAGGTAAAGAAACTGCCTGCAATGAAGGAGATGCAGGAGACACAGGAGACGTGGGTTTCACTTCTGAATCAAGAAGATCCCCTGGAGAAGGTCATGGCAGACCACTTCAGTATTCTTGCCCGGAGAATCTCTTGGACAGAGGAACCTGGTGGGCTACAGTATAAACAGTCACAAAGGGTTGGACACAAAAAACAACACTCATATCCAATTAACAATGTTGTGATAGTTTCAGGTGAACAGCAAAGGGACTCTGCCATACATATATATGTATCTATATTCTCCCGCAAACTCCCCTCCCATCCAGGATGCCACATAGCATTGAGAAGAGCTCCATATGTTATACAGTAGGCCCTTGTTGGTTATCCATTTTAAATATATCAGTGTGTACTTATTCTTGCCATTCCCTTCTCCAGAGAATCTCCCCAACCCAGGGGTCAAACTCAGGTCTCCCGCATTGCAGGCTGATTCTTTATCATTTGAGCCACCTGGAAAGTCCCTATTCTTGCCTAAGGAAAACAAAATTTGTTTTCTATAAGTTTCAGTTCAGTTCAGTTCAGTTCAGTTGCTCAGTCGTGTCCGACTCTTAGTGACCCCATGAACCACAGCACGCCAGGCCTCCCTGTCCATCACCAACTCCCGGAGTTCACTCAGACTCATGTCCATCGAGTCGGTGATGCCATCCAGCCACCTCATTCTCTGTCATCCCCGTCTCCTCCTACCCCCAATCGCTCCCAGCATCAGAGTCTTTTCCAGTGAGTCAACTCGTCGCGTGAGGTGGCCAAAGTATTAAAGTTTCAGCTGTAGCATCAGTCCTTCCAATGAACACCCAGGATTGATTTCCTTTAGAATGGACTGGTTGGATCTCCTTGCAGTCCAAGGGGCTCTCAAGAGTCTTCTCCAGCACCACAGTTCAAAAGCATCAATTCTTCAGCGATCAGCTTTCTTCACAGTCCAACTCTCACATCCATACATGACCACGGGAAAAACTATAGCCTTGACTAGATGGACCTTGGTTGGCAAAGTAATGTCTCTGCTTTTTAATATGCTATCTAGGTTGGTCATAACTTTCCTTCCAAGGAGTAAGCATCTTTTAATTTCATGGCTGCAATCAGCATCCACAGTGATTTTGGAGCCCAAAAAAATAAAGTCTGACACTGTTTCGATTGTATCCCCATCTGTTTCCCATGAAGTGATGGGACCAGATGCCATGATCTTCGTTTTCTGAATGTTAAGCTTCAAGCCAACATTTTCACTCTCCTCTTTCACTTTCATCAATAGGCCCTTGAGTTCCTCTTCACTTTCTGCCATAAGGGTGGTGTCATCTGCGTATCTGAGGTTATTGATATTTCTCCCAGCAATCTTGATTCCAGCTTGTGCTTCTTCCAGCCCAGCGGTCCTCATGATGTATTCTGCATAGAAGTTAAATAAGCAGGGTGACAATATACAACCTTGACGTACTCCTTTTCCTATTTGGAACCAGTCTGTTGTTCCATGTCCAGTTCTAACTGTTGCTTCCTGACCTGCATACAGGTTTCTCAAGAGGCAGGTCAGGTGGTCTGGGATTCCCATCTCTTTCAGAATGTTCCACAGTTTACTGTGATCCACACAGTAAAGGCCTTGGCATAGTCAATGAAGCAGAAATAGATGTATTTCTGGAACTCTCTTTCTTTCTCCATAATCCAGCGGATGCTGGCAATTTGATCTCTGGTGCCTCTGCCTTTTCTAAAACCTGCTTGAACATCTGGAAGTTCACAATTCACATATTGCTGAAGCCTAGCTTGGAGAATTTTGAGCATGACTTTACTAGCGTGTGAGATGAGTACAATTGTGCGGTAGTTTGAGGTCTATAAGTTTACTGACCTTTTAAACATTATTTGTTTTTTAATTTTTATTTTTTAATTGGAGGATAATTGCTTTACAATGTGTTGATTCTGCTGTACAACAGCTTGAATCCATCATAATTTTATATAGATATATATATATAGTTATAGGTCTTCCTTCATGGCTCAGCTGGTAAAGAATCCTCCTGCAATGCGGGAGTCCTGGGTTTGATCCCTGGGTTGGGACGATCCCCTGGAGAAGAGAAATGCTACCCACTCCAGTATTCTGGTCTGGAGAATTCTAGATTGCAAAGAGTTGGATACAACTTAATAAATTTCATGTGGGGGCTTCCCTCATAGCTCAGTTGGTAAAGAATCTGACTGCAATGCAGGAGACCAGGGTTCTTTCCTTGGGTTGGGAAGATCTCCTGGAGAAGGAAATGGCAACCCATTTCGGTATCCTTGTCTGGAAAATCCCATGGACAGAGAAGCCTGGTGCACTGCAGTCCATGGGGCTGCAAAGAGTTGGGCACGACTGAGCCACTAACATTTCAACTTCATATATATATATACATATATATATATATACATATATATATATATCCCTTCCCTTATTTATTTATTTGACTGTGCTGGGTCTTTGTTGCAGCGTGTTGGATCTGGTTCCCTGGCTGGGGATTCAACCCATGCCCCCTGCATTTGGGAGCACAGAGCCTTAGCCACTGGACCACTAGGAAAGTCCTTTTACTGATTTTTTTTTTTTTTTAAATAAAAGGGTGTGTTCAGATATATGTGGCAAGAGTAGCAATAAGCCATATTTCTTTGGAGCAGGACATGGTGTGAAGCCAGGACTACCTAACTGCCCTTAGCATATGAGTGATCAGAAAGTACAATGTACACTTTATGTGTTGCGAGTCTGTGAACTTTATGAACTGACACTTGGGCATACTCCAGGAAACTTAGGGAAAAGACTCCACTAAGGTTAAGCCATTGAATAGCTCTGGGTCTGGAGCGGAGAAAGTTGGGTTCTATTTTCAACACATCCATTAATGTGTTTTTTGAGAATTTTTTAGATAACACACCCATTGATGTGCCTTTTGAAAATTTTTTAGATTTCCAAAGAGTGTTTCAAAAGGTAATTTGGGTTGAAGTCACAAGTAGGCAAACACAGCAGAATGTTCTTTTTCACATAGTTTTCTATTCATCTACAAATGCCTTTGGCCTGCAATTTACCTCTGGAAAATGCATGCAATTTTCTTTGATAAACTGAAAATTCCAGTTCCATGCTGCTCTTTTGGGGGAAATCATGAGGCTTCTACAAGAACAGGTAAACAGAGCTGAAACTTGTCAAAAGTACTAACATTTGAAAAATTAGAATTACAGTAATTGGATACATCTATTTTTAAGGACTCCTGTGAAAATAATCTCCTAACACTATTTAACTCAAAGGGTTTTAATGTCTCAGATTTCATGCTATAGGCCTATCGTGCAGGGTTAAATATATATCCAAGAGAGAGAGTAAGAGGACTCCTAGAGAAAAGCTGAAGAGAAGAAACAGTGGCTTATACCTGGGGTGGTGGGTGATTTCATGGTAATCAAGGCTTCATGGAGCCTAAATGGGACCTTGACATCTCCAAAAATAGTGCAGAAATAAGGTAAAACACACGTGAAGATTTTTCCTTCCCATCTCTAACTTTCTTTGTCCTATGTTTCTTTCCTTTGGAGAAAGAATGGCAACCCATTCCAGTATTCTTGCCTGGGAAATTGCATAGACAGAGGAGCCTGTCAGGCTACAGTCTATGGGGTCTCAAAGAGTTGGACACGACCGGTGAATGATGTCGGATTCGTGATCTCTGAAGAATATTTAGCCTTGGGACCAGGGACCAGGCTTGATCACTCAAGAGCTTTGTGTAGCAGAATTTCATTCAAGTATGAAAATGGACAGAGAAAACTTCTGACATAGACATCAGAAGGGAGATGGAGAGCCTCCCCTTCTTATCAAGCCCTTATATATTTTACCAGACCCACTCCCACAACAGACATCTTAAATTATCAAGATTAGAACAAACAATAGAAAGGTCTTGCCAGATCCTTTCCCACAACATACATTTATGATAACAGGATTAATCAGAAGGTTCCTGTTAAGAAGGAGAAACATGTCCTCAAGCAAGGTACATTGTTGTTATAGAATACAGAGCTTAAGGGAAAAACATACCCTTGAGCCTTTAGCTCTGGGTTTAAAGAAAAAGCATTTTATGTGACTAAGACAAGGAATGTAGGAGAAAAAAAAACTGTCTTATTCTCCTCCTCAAGAGCCTTGGGCCTCTTTCTCCTTCTTGAGGGCCCTGGATCCCTTCCTTTTATCAACCTACCTAAGAATTAGCTCTCTCAAAACAACAGATACTTAAAAACTTGCAGGTCTTAAAAACATTGAATTATTAAATACTAAAGATATTTATTTTCACCTTGGTCATTGAGATTATTTTTTCTATTATCTGTATAATTTTCAAGTAGCACTGAAATAAAATATAGCACATTCAAAAACAAAAATAAAAGGCTCATTAAGACATACACACAGCTAAATATAAAATAGATAAAAAACAAGGACCTACTGTATAGTAAAGGGAATATATTTAATATTGCAGCCATGAAATTAAAAGACGCTTACTCCTTGGAAAGAAAGTTATGACCAACCTTGATAGTATATTAAAAAGCAGAGACATTACTTTGCCAACCAAGGTCTGTCTAGTCAAGGCTATGGTTTTTCCCGTGGTCATGTATGGATGTGAGAGTTGGACTGTGAAGAAAGCTGATCACCGAAGAATTGATGCTTTTGAAATGTGGTGCTGGAGAAGACTCTTGAGAGTCCCTTGGACTGCAAGGAGATCCAACCAGTCCATTCTAGAGGAGATCAATCCTGGGCGTTCATTGGAGGGACTGATGCTAAAGCTGAAACTGCAATACTTTGGCCACCTCATGCGACGAGTTGACTCACTGGAAAAGACTCTGGTGCTGGGAAAGGTTGGGGGTGGGAGGAGAAGGGGACGACGGAGAATGAGATGGCTGGATGGCATCACCGACTCTGTGGACATGAGTTTGAGTGAACTCCGGGAGTTGGTGATGGACAGGGAGGCCTGGCATGCTGTGGTTCATGGGGTCGCGGAGAGTCGGACACGACTGAGCGACTGAACTGAACTGAACTGAATAACATAAAATGGAAGAGAATATTAACATATTTATATATATATGTATAACTACTTAACTTTACAGTACACATGAAACTAACACACCATTGTAAACCAACTATATCTCAATAATTTCATACTTCAATAACTTTTTTTAAAGTTATTGAGATATGGTTGATTTACAATGTTGTGTTTCAGGTGTACAACAAAGTTGTTCAATTATACATATACATGTATATATATATTCATATATGTAATAATTTTCAGATTGTTTTAGATATTAAATATGGTTCCCTGTGCTGTACAGTAGGTACTTGTTGACTATATGTTTTATATATAGAAGTGTGCATCTGTTAATCCCAAACTCATAATTTATCTTTCCATCCACCTTTCCCCTTTGATAATCACAAGTTTGCTTTCTACGTCTGTGTGTCTATTTCTGTTTTGTAAATAAATTCATTTGTATAATTTTTTAGATTCTACATATAAGTGATATCATATGATGTTTTTCTTTTTAATCATTGGGTCATCCACATTCTTGTCCATCTTCCAAATCATGGTGGCCATGAGCAAGTTACTAGGTACTTTCTGATGACCTCACTAATGGGATATAAGTGAGAATTAGCACTTCCTCATAACCAACCTACTAAAAAATTATGAAATCAACTCCCAGACCAAATTCTGTCACATATAAAAAGAAAAGCAAGAATTCATCCTCAATGAAACACCACTCTTGAGGCTCTGAAAGTGTCTTACAAGGAAGGGTCTTTGAAAACAAATGATACAATATTCCAGTTGCATATTTCAGTGAATCATCTCCTCCACTCTATGACCAATACTCTTCTAAACTAGCAGCAAAGCACTAGCTCATTTATGAATAAACCTTCCAAGTTATCTTATAACGGCATACAGTGTATAAGGGTATACAGTGAAAGAGACACTAGATTTTAATGACCTGTTCCATAAAGAGCAGGGATTGTTTTCAAACTCTTTTACCTTATCTGCCTGTTGTTGTTGTTCAGGGGTTCCGTCGTGTCCAACTCTTTGCAACCCTGTGGACTGAAGTATGACAGCCTTTCTTGTCCTTCTCTATTTCCCAGAGTTTGCTCATAGTCATGTTCATTGATCTGATGATGCCATCGAATTATCTCATCCTCTTTCATCCCCTTTTTCTCATGCCCTAAATCCTTCCTAGCATCAGGTTCTTTTCCAGTGAATCAGCTCTTCACATCAGGCATTAGAGGTTCAACTTCAGCATAAGTCCTTCCAATGAATATTCAGGCTTAATTTCTTTTACTGAAAGAGATGGGAATACCAGACCAACTGACCTGCCTCTTGAGAAACCTGTATGCAGGTCAGGAAGCTACAGTTAGAACTGGACATGGAACAACAGACTGGTTCCAAATAGGAAAAGGAGTACGTCAAGGCTGTATATTGTCACCCTGCTTATTTAACTTATATGCAGAGTACATCATGAGGAACGCTGGGCTGGAAGAAGCACAAGCTGGAATCAAGATTGCCGGGAGAAAAATCAATAATCTCAGATATGCAGATGACACTACCCTTATGGCAGAAAGTGAAGAGGAACTCAAAAGCCTCTTGATGAAAGTGAAAGAGGAGAGCGAAAAGGTTGGCTTGAAGCTCAACATTCAGAAAACAAAGATCATGGCATCTGGTCCCATCACTTCATGGTTAATAGATGGGGAAACAGGGGAAACAGTGTCAGACTTTATTTTTTTGGCCTCCAAAATCACTGCAGATGCTGATTGCAGCCAGGAAATTAAAAGACGCTTACTCCTTGGAAGGAAAGTTATGACCAACCTAGATAGTATATTAAAAAGCAGAGACATTACTTTCCCAACCAAGGTCCGTCTAGTCAAGGCTATGGTTTTTCCCGTGGTCATGTATGGATGTGAGAGTTAGACTGTGAAGAAAAGCTGATCGCCGAAGAATTGATGCTTTTGAACTGTGGTGTTGGAGAAGACTCTTGAGAGTCCCTTGGACTGCAAGGAGATCCAACCAGTCCATTCTAAAGGAGGTCGATCCTGGGTGTTCATTGGAAGGACTGATGCTAAAACTGAAACTGCAATACTTTGGCCATCTCATGCGAAGAGTTGACTCACTGGAAAAGACTCAGATGTGGGAGGGATTGGGGGCAGGAGGAGAAGGGGAAGACAGAGAATGAGATGGCTGGATGGCATCACTGACTCGATGGACATGAGTTTGAGTGAACTCCGGGAGTTGGTGGTGGACAGGGAGGCCTGGCGTGCTGTGATTCATGGGGTCGCAAAAAGTCAGTCACAATTGAGCGACAGAACTGAACTGAACTGAATTTCTTTTAGGACTGACTGGTTTGATCTCCTTGCTATACAAGGGATTATCAAGAGTCTTCTCTAGCACCAAAGTTCAAAAACATCGATTTCTAGCATCAATTCTTCAGTGCTCAGTGCTCTTAATGGTCCAACTCTCACATCCATATGTGAGTACTGGAAAAATGATACCCTTGACTATAAGTCTCTTTTGTTGGTAAAGTGATGTCTTTGCTCTTTTATTATTCTGTCCAAGTTGGTCATAGTTTTTCTTCCAAGGAGCAAGCATCTTTTAATTTCATAGCTGCAGTCACCATTTGCAGTGATTTTGGAGCTCAAGAAAATAAAGTCTGTCACTGTTTCCATTGTTTCCCCATCTATTTTCCATTAAATGATGGCTGGATGCTATCTATGATCTTAGTTTTTAGCAAAAATGCTCCAATGGAAGCACATTTCTAGCCCTCCCTATTCCTAATCAACAACCTTCTTACATCCATCAACTTTCCCAGGGAATTAGCATAGCTTCCCTGGTGGCTCAGATGGTTAAGAATCCACCTGCAATGCAGGATACCCGAGTTTGATCCAAGGGTCAGGAAGATCCCCTGGAGTAGAAAATGGCAACCCACTGCAGTATTCTTACCTACGGAATCCCATGGACAGAGGAGCCTGGCGGGCTACAGTCCATAGGGCTGCAAAGAGTCAGACACAACTGATTGACTCTAACACTTTCTTTCTGATATTATTTGGTGAGAAAGGAAACCAAATATTTGTAGCAGCCACCCATGAAGTTTGGGGTTTCAGATTAAAAGTGGGCAGATCTTTCTGACACATTTAGATTTAACTGATTAACACTAGCATGTAATGGGATGATATTCACTTTTGGCGTGCTGCAGTTCATGGGGTCACAAAGAGTCAGACACAACTGAGCGAATGAACTGAACTTAACTGACTACAAATGATGTTACTGACTCACTTCTTCCTTCAGCTTGTGAGCACTTACTTGATTCTTCTCTGTCTTGCCTTTGGCATTATCCTCTGTCCTGACCTGAAGTACAGTTATGTTTCCACAATACTGGCCTCATCACTCTACATTCTCCCCTGCTTACACCAGCCAGTTGCTCTGGGCCTGGAGCAACGGTGCTGAAGGATTTCTGGACCTTCCTGGCCCTGCTTTCTCCCAGCCTCTGTTGCTCGCTCCCAACTATGGGACACACAGTACATGCCAAAGGTCTATGTCCTGTCAGAAAGATGAAGCCCCAAACTTCAGCCAGGTCACTACCTTACTAGGGAAAAAAAACCAAAAAACAGTTTTTGGAGAGATATTCAGAAGGCAAGTTGATTCATCTCTTTTTCTTAATCTGGGATGAAGATGATAAAGCTGAGATAGCTTAGTCATCACTCTCAGACCTGACACTCCCACCTCTCTTCCTCCCTCTGCAACGGTGGACTCTAGAACATCAAATGCTTCCAGATAGTTGCCAGTCTTGACTACTGAACAGAAATTTTCAAGATACAGGATGAAAGCTATAAGGAGGCTCTAAGACTGAAAGAATATCTACATCAAACAACAATGACTCAATTTTGAAGGAAAGAAATAATTTAAATATGAGTCAATAAAGACAGATAACTTTGGAGAACTATTACATTTCTGAGTTGAGCTGAGAGATCAACCAGATAAGTGAATGAGGAGCAGGGTGTGAGCTGAAACAGCCCTTTCCGAAGGGGCAGTTGATTGGTTCACCTTTGCCTCACCAGCAGAAAGTCTAGTTTTCAGACTTTTCCAGTTTTTCAAGAGAGCCACACCATCTTGGTTTTTCATATGAAATCAAATTATTTAAAAATGTTGTGGTGTGATTTTAATTTAAATAAATACTGTGCAAATACAATACCACCATTGGCCCACCTCCCCTCGTATGGCTGGAATATTGGGCTTCCTTGGCATCTGGTCCCATCACTTCATGGGAAATAGATGGAAAAACAGTGGAAACAGTGTCAGACTTTATTTTTTGGGCTCTAAAATCACTGCAGATGCTGATTGCAGCCATGAAATTAAAAGACGCTTACTCCTTGGAAGGAAAGTTATGACCAACCTTGATAATATATTAAAAAGCAGAGACATTACTTTGCCAACAAAGGTCTGTCTAGTCAAGGCTATGGTTTTTCCTATGGTCATGTATGGATATGAGAGTTGGACTGTGAAGAAAGCTGATCGCCGAAGAATTGATGCTTTTGAACTGTGGTGTTGGAGAAGACTCTTGGGAGTCCCTTGTGCTGCAGGGAGATCCAACCAGTCCATTCTGAGGGAGATCAATCCTGGGTGTTCATTGGAATGACTGATGCTAAAGCTGAAATTCCAATACTTTGGCCACCTCATGCGACGAGTTGACTCACTGGAAAAGACTCTGATGCTGGGAAAGGTTGGGGGCGGGAGGAGAAGGGGACGACGGAGAACGAGATGGCTGGATGGCATCACCGACTCTGTGGACATGAGTTTGAGTGAACTCCGGGAGTTGGTGATGGACAGGGAGGCCTGGCGTGCTGTGATTCATGGGGTCATGGAGAGTCGGACACGACCGAGCGAATGAACTGAACTGAACTGAACTGAACATCTTAAGTTGGCAATGAGGATCGAGTCATCCTAAACATGAGGGCAGAGCTATAAGCTATTCCACTGAGGCAATAAAATGCTTCTCATAAGGTATAGAATTAAATCTGCTTTATATAAATCTTAAAAAAAAGATATCATCTTCTAAAAAACTACTTTGAAAGTTAAAGTGTTAGTTGTGAAGTCATGTCCGACTCTTGGTAGCCCACCAGGCTCCTCTGTCTGTGGGATTCTCCAGGCAAGAATCCTGGAGTGGGTTGCCATTCCCTTCTACAGGGGATCTTCCCAACCCAGGGATTGAACATGGGTCTCCTGCATTGCAGGCAGATTCTTTACCATCTTTGTCACCAGGAAAGCCCCTAGACATAATAGAAGGCTCCTTATCTAATTTATTTCTGCTTTTCAAGTTAGATCATTTATACCATTTTTTCTAGATTCCACATATGTGTGATAATATATAATATTTGTTTTTCTGTTTATGACCCACTTCACTCTGTGTGACAGTCTCTAGGTCCATCCACTTCTCTGCAAATGACCCAGTTTCATTCCTTTTTGTGGCTTAGTAATATTCCATTATAAATATATACCACATCTTCTTTATCCATTCCTCTGTTTATGGACATAGGTTGGTTCCATGTCATGACTATTGTAAACAGTGTTGCTATTAACACTGGGGTGCATGTATCCTTTTGAATTA
Source organism: Moschus berezovskii (assembly GCF_049115385.1). Classification (NCBI taxonomy): domain Eukaryota; kingdom Metazoa; phylum Chordata; class Mammalia; order Artiodactyla; family Moschidae; genus Moschus; species Moschus berezovskii. The sequence continues at coordinate 62,432,921 of NC_142461.1, forward strand.
ATTTTTCTCTGTGTATATGCCTAGGAGTGGGATCTGTAATTTAATAATAGCAATCCAAGAGGCAGATATTATTTCTGTTTTTCATATAAAGAAATGGGAAACCCTGAGGAGTAAGGAACTTTCACAGCCTACTACAAGTCTCCTGTACTATCATTTGAATGAAAGTTATGTGTGACTCCATGGCGTTAACCTGAGATCTGAGTCACTAACTCAAAGTTACTTAAGTCACATTTGTTACTGATATTTTGTCAATCAATAACTACTACCATGTGTCAATACCTCCCTTTTATATTTTTATTTCAGTGAGGTCATTAGGTATTACTGTCATACCTGTTCTGGAAGGGAGGAGCATGGTGATAAAATCCACCTTGTACCTGTCTGAGTGAGATCTACGTATGAAATGTTGGGAGAAGTCATTTTCATGTTGTTCTTTTCATTGAAATTTTTTTCCACACTTGCATCTGAAATAGTCTGGTCTATTTACTGACTTTATGTAAACCTGTGAAAATACCCAAATATTCCCCCACAGGGTGGAAGAACCACCAATGGCTCAATTACTTGAACACTTGAACAGATTCAAGAGTCATTGCTTCAAAGTGTTGATGAAGTCACTAATGCTCCTATGGATGGCTGGTAGCAACTTTGAAAATACAGAGGAAAAATTAATTTTTAAACAGAATATGGATTAAATTTTAAACACAATATTGATTTAGAAAACAAGGGAAAGTCTGATGTTTCATTACATGCAACTCTGAATCCACATGCAACAAAACCCAGGAAAACAGAAATAGATACCTTATTTGAGAATACAGATATATAAAAAAAAGAGTCTCTCTATTTGTCTCCAGCTACAAATAAAGAGGAAAAAGCCTCTTAATGAAAGTGAAGAGGAGAGTGAAAAAGTTGACTTAAAGCTCAACATTCAGAAAACTAAGATCATGGCATCTGGTCCCATCACTTCAAGGCAAATAGATGGAGAAACAGTGGAAACAGTGTCAGACTTTATTTTCTTGGGCTTGAAAATCACTGCGGATGCTGATTGCAGCCATGAAATTAAAAGATGTTTACTCCTTGGAAGGAAAGTTAGGACCAACAAAGACAGCAGAGTAAAAAGCAGAGACATTACTTTGCCAACCAAGGTCCGTCTAGTCAAGGCTATGGTTTTTCCCGTGCTCATGTATAGATGTGAGAGTTGGACTGTGAAGAAAACTGAGTGCCAAAGAATTGATGCTTTTGAACTGTGGTGTTGGAGAAGACTCTTGAGTGTCCCTTGGACTGCAAGGAGATCCAACCAGTTCATTCTAAAGGAGGTCAGTCCTTAGTGTTCATTGGAAGGACTGATGCTACAGCTGAAACTCCAATACTTTGGCCATCTCATGTGAAGAGTTGACTCACTGGACAAGACTCCGATGCTGGGAGGGATTGGGGGCAGGAGGAGAAGGGGATGACAGAGAATGAGATGGCTGGATGGCATCACCGACTCGATGGACATGAGTTTGAGTGAACTCTGGGAGTTGGTGATGTACAGGGAGGCCTGGCGTGCTGTGATTCATGGGGTCGCAAGGAGTCGGACACGACTGAGTGACTGAACTGAACTGAACAAATAAAGAGAGCATGGAATTATCAGTGGTGAGATTTCAGTCATCACTAGTGAACATGTTTAGGGAGGCAACCTTTCCTAGACACTTCAAATCATTCCACTAAGGGTTGGGGATTTTCTCCTTGCTTCCAAGCAATGGGATTTTCCCACCTAGTGATGAGGAGGTAAAAGGAATCTAAGAGGATATACTGCGCTCACATATAAAAGAATTTGATTATGAATCAGGGGAAGTGACTCTAGATCTCTCACTAGTTACTATGTGACCTTTCACAAGAACTCAGTTTTCTCTCTCTTCATTGCGGGGCATGAATAAAACTAAAAATAATCATGATTATTGTAGTAATAATAATGGCTGTATTGGTTGAAATAACAGTAGCTACAATTTGCCTGTCACTTTGCATGCATTATCTAGTTAATATTAGCGGCAACCATAAAAATTATGCATCATTCTCCCCATTATGTATTACTCAGTTACTGGCCCATAAATTCACACAAAGAGCCTAACTACAAATCTCGTAGTCTTTCCACTCAGCTGGCTGGGAAAGTTTATTCCAACTGTTCATAGAATTCTACTTCCTCTCCATCTAACCGTAGTTCATTTATTTTCACTGAAAAACATTGTTTTCTCCCTGAGAGTCATTATGATATGTCAAAAAATGAATAGCAATTTAATAAAGTACATAATACAGATCTCCAATTCCAGGAACTGTTCTTTTATCTAAAAGGGTCTTTGTTTAACCAAGGCTAAGAACAGGGTAGATTCTCCTCTAATTTTTTTGTTCCATTTTGATTATCTGATGTAATTCAAATAAAACCTTGATCCACTCAATGGCAAACACACTCAAGTGCTTCTCAGCTGTTCTTGTTCTATCGCACTCCGCTCTACCCTGTTTGCAGCCTCACCTTGCTACTTCCCATAGTTTCTCCACAATCTTTTTGGTGCCTGTGAGTTCAGAGAACATGGCTTCACACCACATGAGCCAGACAGGTGTGCCTTCCTGGAGCTATTAGCTGGGACTAAAATATCTGTGGTGAAGTGGGCCAAATGAAACTAAATCCCCCAAATAATCAATAAACAAGCTTGATATGAATAACTTCACATTATAAAAAGGCAATTTGTGGTCCACAGTTGGAGTCTCTCCTGTACCCTATAGCTTATTTCTTCCTTAGGAGAAATCACAGCAATTCTAAGGTATGTTTCCATTTAAAGTAATTAAGCAAACACATAAACAGGCACTTAAGGAATAATTAGACTTAAATAGTAATGTTCTTTTTTTCAGGAGATTTCAACAGCCATGATTCATACATATTTATATAACATTTGGGAGATAGCCTTGGGATGTCGGCTTTGTTCTTCCTTCATTTATTCATTAGAAAATGACAGCAGAGAAAGCCAAATACCATATGATATCACTTATATGTGGAATGTAAAATATGACACAAATGAACATATCTATGAAACAGAAACAGACTCACAGACACAGAGAACAGACTTCTTGTTGCCAAGGGGGATGTGAGTGGAAGAGGGATGGACTGGGAATCTTGAATTAGTGGAAGCAAGCTATTATATAGGGAATGGATAAAGAGCAAGATCCTACTATATAGCTCAGGGAACTATATTCAATATAATGTGATAAATCATAATGGAAAAGGAAAATTTAAAATATATATATATATATATATACACACACACACACGCACACACATACATATATATAACTAAATCACTTTGCTATACAGCAGAAATTAATACTGCATTTGAAATCAGCTATTCTTCAACAAAATTTTTAAAAATAAAATAAGAGCACAGAGACAGAAATAAGAGAGAGCCACACACACAGAGTCTACTCTTTGTGGTGTGTGCTTAGTCACTCAGTCACGTCTGACTCTTTGAGACCACATGCCAGGCTCCTTTGTCCATGGGGATTCTCCAGGCAAGAATACTGGAATGGGTTGCCATGAGCTCCTCCATGGAATCTTCCCCACCTAGGGATTGGATCCAGGTCTCCTGCATTGCAGGTGGATTCTATTTTGTCTGAGCCACCATGGAAGCCCAAAGAGAGTCAAACCCAGGCTGCCTGGGTGAAAACCAGGAATCCTAACCACTCGACCATATGGAACTTGAACCCTGGGTCCTCAGATTAAAAGTCTGAAGTTCTACCAACTAAGCTACCCAGGCACTCACTCTTTGTGGAGTCATAGATTAATGGCAATGATGAATAACTGCCTTCAAGCCTCTGTCCGATCCATACCTCTTCTCACCTCCTCCCCAGCTGCACTGAACAACCCAATTTCCTGAGCCCACCTATGTTTTTGCTAGGAAGACTGCACAGCCACTGCTTCATCTGCAGTGCCTGAAAAGTCCTTGTCCCTCATCCCCAGCTGTGCTCATTGCCTTGAGTGACTGCTAATCTTTCAGGGCTCTATTTAAAGTGATCTACTTCAGCCTGGTGGCTCATATGGTAAAGAATCCATCTGCAATGCGGGAGACCTGGTTTCAGTCCCTGGGTTTGGAAGACCCCTGGAGGAAGGCATGGCAACCAACTCCAGTATTCTTGCCTGGAGAATCCCCATGGACAGAGAAGCCTGGTAGGCTATAGTCCATGGGGTCGCAAAGAGTTGGACACAACTGAGCAACTAAGCACACATCACAGCTTCAGCAGAGTCTCCTCATCTCTCAGCCAGGTGAAGTGCATCTCTTTCGAGGAATCACAGGCATTAGCTAACCCTTCAAACTGTCACTAGAGTGCATGTTTACCTGTCTAGGTTATTGTGAGTGACCTCTGGGCAAGTGACTGTGCCTGTATCTTATTTATTTCTTTGTTTCGTTCCTTGTTACCTTGGGAGCTAGTCTTGGGGACAAGCTTAAAACAATAAATGTCAAAGGAATAAAGGAAAAGATAGTTAAGGAAGTCACACCTTAATAACACAGACGGAGGTGATGGAGTAAGCAGAATGCAATATGATAATCACTGTGAGCATCCCATTCTTATAACTGAGCAAGGGCTTTTTACTCCCAGCACAGAAAGCCAAACCCTGACAGTGGGTGTTTGCAGTCAAGTAACGGTTTGATTGCAGGGAGCCCAGCAAGGGAGTGGGGGAGAAGTCTCAGATCCACTCCAACTTGGTCTTTGAGTTGTCAGTTTTTTAACAGGGGAGCACGAGAAGGCTGAGGTTAATCCTCGTCTTGTGACATTTCTGTGACATTTCTTAATCATAGTTTCAGGAGCCAGTAAAACTCTGGTCTATGATCCTCTGTCTGGGTGGTCTATGGCCCAGAATCTGTGAGCTCATCTTGCCCTGGAGAGGAAAAAATCCTGTATATTAACGTTACTGTATATACAAGCAATTTTAGCATGTTAAAGCTGTTTTTGATAAGAGAAGTCTTAGTCATCTGATTCTGGTTAATTCAGTTCAGTTCAGTTCAGTAGCTCAGTCGTGTCCAACTCTTTGTGACCCCATGAATCACAGCACTCCAGGCCACCCTGTCTATCACCAACTCCCGGAGTTCACTCAAACTCATGTCCATTGAGTCAGTGATGCCATCCAGGCATCTCACTCTCTGTTGTCCCCTTCTCCTCCTTCCCCCAATCCCTCCCAGCATCAGAGTCTTTTCCAGTGAGTCAACTCTTCGTGTGAGGTGGCCAAAGGTTTGGAGTTTCAGCTTTAGCATCAGTCCTTCCAATGAACACCCAGGATCGACCTCCTTTAGAATTGACTGGTTGGATCTCCTTGCAGTCCAAGGGACTCTCAAGAGTCTTCTCCAACACCACAGTTCAAAAGCATCAATTCTTGGCGATCAGCTTTCTTCACAGTCCAACTCTCACATCCAAACATGACCACTGGAAAAGCCATAGCCTTGACTAGATGGACCTTTGTTGGCAAAGTAATGTCTCTGCTTTTTAATATGCTATCTAGGTTGGTCATAACTTTCCTTCCAAGGAGTAAGCGTCTTTTCATTTCATGGCTGCAATTAGCATCCGCAGTGATTTTGGAGCCCAAAAAAACAGTCAACCACTGTTTCCACTGTTTCCCCTTCTATTTACCATGAAGTGATTGGACCAGTGGCCATGATCTTTGTTTTCTGAATGTTTAGCTTCAAGCCAACTTTTTCACTTTCCTCTTTCACTTTCATCAAGAGAGTTTTGAGTTCCTCTTCACTTTCTGCCATAAGGGTGGTATCATCTGCATATCTGAGGTTATTGATATTTCTCCTGGCAATCTTGATTCCAACTTGTGCTTCTTCCAGCCCAGCGTTCCTCATGATGTAATCTGCAGGATTAAAGATAGAGGAGAAAAGCAAGAGACTAGTTTTGGACAGAGCTCAATCATGAACTTGATAAAGGAACACAGCTTTACTGTGGGCTCATTTTCACCCAGTGTCAGGGAAGGTTTCTCTTCCCTTATCTTCATTACCAACAAGGGTTCTTGGCCTCCTTAATCAGTAGAATTGTTAAAAAGCCAGACAAGAAATTCAGGCAAGGCTTCACTGGGAGCCCTGATGCAGGTTCCTTCTCTTACTCCCCAGAGTGGAACGAGCTGGTTCCTTACATGGGGTGAGGGTAAGAGCAGGTTCAGGGGTTGGGCTTGAGGGATGGCTTAGGTGGTCTGCCCACCCTTTTGGTGGTGTCAAGCACAGGGGGCACACACAGTACATTGCTTTTGTTCTCAGATCTTCAAAAGTGGCAACTGGATATTTTTTTTTTTATTTTGTTGTTCATAATTTGCCCCAACTGCCCACCCAGTTATTTTTAGTCCATTGTTGTTTCTTTCTATCTGCTGCTTGATGAGGAATGCAGCAAGCACTGAAGCAAAGCTCCCCAGGTCCCATTCCCCAACTTGACTCATCTTCACTCCCATTTTCCCAACTAAGGTGTTCACCTCCAGCTTTCAAGAACAGGCTCAATATTGATTTCTGCCCCAACATAAAATACAATGCAGTGAGACAAAACAAAATGCAGTGAAAGATAGTTAACAAATGAATGTGGATGCCAGGAGTAAGGAGTTTATAGAGGGACTATTTCTGCTGTCCAGTATGAGAGAACACACTACATCAAAATATGGAGGCAAGAAGGACATGGTACCGTGACAAGGGGAGCAGAATAAAGTTGCAGGGTGGCACAGGGCATTCTGGATAGAACCTAAGCTGTGAACATGTGTTTTAAGAAGGAACCAGGGTCAGGTCTTTACCTTCCATGAAGATTTTCCCTTTGGTTATTTCAAGCTCAGAAATTTCTATGAGGCCACCGAATGCTTCTTTCTACATGAGTCAGCTACGCAAATGCCTCTCAGTACAAGCCTAACACAGGAAGGAGCTAACAATACAAAGTTAATGTTAAGAGTATAAGGCAGGGGTTTTGGTGTTCAAATTCTCCTACCAACTCATTCTCTTCCGACTTCATAGGGAGGAAACTAGATTTCCTCAGACACAATATACATGATAGCCAAATTAAACTGGAAAAAGTTAAAAATGAAAAAAAAAAAAAACAACACCCCAAAAACACTTTAGTTAGAAGCTGTGTCAGAGCATGATCTCTGTATTATGACAACCCTTGGCAGAAGTTTTCCCAGCAGCTCTCAAGCGTGGGTTCAGGTTCGGGGACCTATTCTAAGTTTCTTTCCTTCAAATCTAGAGGAGATAGATGTGTGAAACAATCATCTCCCAAACAAATGTCCTGTGGACAGGATAACCTGGCACCTTGTTCCAGCATGGTGAGAGCAGAAAATGAACATTTAGCTGGGATATTTACAGATAGGTTTTGTTGATGTGCTTTCCTCTTACAGCCAAAGAGCATAAGCGGGAAAATCAGAAGGTAAGAAGTGACTATAAAGTTCAGCCTTTGCTGTGTGCTCCTCATACAACAGTGTCCACAGAAAGTGAAAGCACAAGTTGCTCAGTCATGTCTGACTCTTTGTGACCCCTATGGACTATACAGTTCGTGGAATTCTCCAGGACAGAATACTCGAGTGGGTAGCCTTTCCCTTCTCCAGGGGATCTTCCTAACCCAGTGATCGAACCCAGGTCTCTCGCATTGCAGGTAGATTCTTTACCAGCTGAGCCACAAGGGAAGCCCAAGAATACTGGGGTGGGGAACCTATCCCTTCTTCAGCAGATCTTCCTAACTCAGGAATCAAACCAGGGTCTCCTGCACTGCAGTGGATTCTTTAATAACTGAGCAATCAGGGAAGCCCAGACTAGTAAACAATTGCCTAGTGTCTCAGACTCTGCCCATTCAGAATAGTAGTATTTACTTTCTTTGGGTGAGATGGTTAAGGGAGTAAATAAGGGGGCAGGGAGTTCTTATATTTCTTTTTCTAAGGACTCAGGAAGAGATTGAAGACAAGAGAAAAGATGTCCCTTTGCCAGAATCTGAAAGTATCTTTTGATCCCTGAGTCAGGAAGATCCCCTAGTGAAGGAAATGGCAACCCACTCCAGTCTTCTTGCTTGGACAATTCCATGGACAGAGGAGCCTGGCAGGCTATATACAGTCCATGGGGTTGCAAAGAATCAGACATTACTGAGCGACTTTCACTCACTGTATAAGCCACTGAAGATACATTCTCTAAACCCAAACACACACACACCCAAACATCTGAAAGTGGCTCTAACAGAAAAAGGAGAGAACTTAAGTGAAAGAATATATACACTCAAAAAGGAGAAACACATTTCAGGCCCCATATTAAATGAAAAAATGTAGGAAAATAAAAAGACCTCAGAGCACAGAATTGAGCTTCCTGAGTTATACAGCAAATTTCCACTGGTTATCTAATTTTACATAAAGTAATGTGTCTGTTTCAACACGACTCTGAGGTGGGAGGTGGGAGACAGCTTCAAGAGGGAGCAGACACACATATAACTATGGCTGATTCATGTTGATATATGGCAGAAACCAACACAATATCATAAAAAATTTATCTTTCAATTCAAAACAAATGCATTTAAATAAAATTTTAACTGTTTTTAAAATGAAATGTTCATTTATTGCCCCAAATATGTTAATAATATGTTACATGTAGCTTCCCTGATAGCTCAGTTGGTAAAGAATCCATTGCCTGCAATGCAAGAGACCCCAGTTCAATTGCTGGATCAGGAAGATCCACTGCAGAAGGGATAGGCTACCCACTGCAGTATTCTTGAGCTTCCCTTGTGGCTCAGCTGGTAAAGAATCTGCCTGAAATGTGGGAGACATGGGTTGGATCCCTGTGTAGGGAAGATCCCTTGGAGAAGGGAACAACTACTCACACCACTACTCTGGCCTAGAGAATTCCATGGACTATACCCATTGAATTGCAAAGACTTGGATTCAGTTCAGTTCAGTTCAGTTGCTCAGTCGTGCCCGACTCTTTGTGACCCCATGAATCACAGCACGCCAGGCCTCCCTGTCCATCACCAACTCCCAGAGATCACTCAAACTCACGTCCATCGAGTCGGTGATGCCATCCAGCCATCTCATTCTCTGTCGTCCCCTTCTCCTCCTGCCCCCAATCCCTCCAAGCATCAGAGTCTTTTCCAGTGAGTCAACTCTTCGCATGAGGTGGCCAAAGTATTGGAGTTTCAGCTTTAGCATCAGTCCTTCCAATGAACAACCAGGACTGAGCTCCTTTAGAATTGACTGGTTGGATCTCCTTGCAGTCCAAGGGACTCTCAAGAGTCTTCTCCAATACCACCATTCAAAAGCATCAATTCTTCGGTGATCAGCTTTCTTCACAGTCCAACTCTCACATCCATACATGACCACTGGAAAAACATGGCCTTGACTAGACAGACCTTAGTTGGCAAAGTATTGTCTCTGCTTTTTAATATGCTGCCTAGGTTGGTCATAACTTTCCTTCCAAGGAGTAAGCATCTTTTAATTTCATGGCTGAAATCAGCATCTGCACTGATTTTGGAGCCCCCCAAAATAAAGTCTGACACTGTTTCCCCATCTATTTCCCATGAAGTGATGGGAACAGATGCCATGATCTTAGTTTTCTGAATTTTGAGCTTCAAGCCAACTTTTTCACTCTCCTCTTTCACTTTCATCAAGAGGCTTTTGAGTTCCTCTTCACTTTCTGCCATAAGGGTGGTGTCATCTGCATATCTGAGGTTACTGATATTTCTCTTGGCAGTCTTGATTCCAACCTGTGCTTCTTCCAGCCCAGCGTTCCTCATGATGTACTCTACATATAAGTTAAACAAGCAGGGTGACAATATACAGTCTTGACATACTCCTTTTCCTATTTGGAACCAGTCTGTTGTTCCATGTCCAGTTCTAACTGTTGCTTCCTGACCTACATACAGGTTTCTCATGAGGCAGGTCAGGTGGTCTGGTATTTCCATCTCTTTCAGAATGTTCCACAGTTTCTTGTGATCCACACAGTCAAAGGCTTTGGCATAGTCAATAAAGCAGAAATAGATGTTTTCCTGGAACTTCCTTGCTTTTTCCATGATCCAGCATATGTTGGCAATTTGATCTCTGGTTCCTCTACCTTTTCTAGAACCAGCTTCAACATCTGGAAGTTCACAGTTCATGTATTGCTGAAGCCTGGCTTGGAGAATTTTGAGCATGACTTTACTAGCGTATGATGAGTGCAACTGTGCAGTAGTTTGAACATTCTTTGGCATTGCCTTTCTTTGGGATTGGAATGAAGACTGACTTTTTCCAGTCCTGTGGCCACTGCTGAGTTTTCCAAATTTGCTGGCGTATTGAGTGAAGCACTTTCACAGCATCATCTTTCAGGATTTGAAATAGCTCAACTGGAATTCCATCACCATCACTAGCTTTGTTCATAGTGATGCTTTCTAAGTCTCACTTGATTTCACTTTCCAAGATGTCTGGCTCTAGGTCAGTGGTCACACCATCGTCATTATCTTGGTCATGAAGATCTTCTTTGTACAGTTCTCCTGTGTATTCTTGCCACCTCTTCTTAATATCTTCTGCCTCTGTTAGGTCCATCCCATTTCTGTCCTTTATCGAGCCCATCTTTGCATGAAATGTTCCCTTGGTATCTCTAATATTCTAGAAGAGATCGCTTGTCTTTCCTATTCTGTTGTTTTCCTCTATTTCTTTGCATTGATTGCTGAGGAAGGCTTTCTTATCTCTCCTTGCTATTCTTTGGAATCCACTCTGCATTCAGATGCTTATATCTTTCCTTTTCTCCTTTGCTTTTCGCTTCTCTTCTTTTTACAGCTATTTGGAAGACCTCCTCAGACAGCCATTTTGCTTTTTTACATTTCTTTTCCATGGGGATGATCTTGGTCCCTGTCTCCTGTACAATGTCATGAACCTCTGTCCATAGTTCATCAGGCACTCTATCAGATCTAGTCCCTTAAATCTATTTCCCACTTCCACTGTATAATCATAAGGGATTTGATTTAGGTCATATCTGAATGGTCTAGTGGTTTTCCCTACTTTCTTCAATTTAAGTCTGAATTTGGCAATAAGGAGTTCATGATCTGAGCCACAGTCAGCTTCTGGTCTTGTTTTTGCTAACTGTATAGAGCTTCTCCATCTTTGACTGCAAAGAATATAATCAATCTGATTTCACTGTTGACCATCTGGTGATGTCCATGTGTAGAGTCTTCTCTTGTGTTGTTGGAAGAGGGTGATTGCTATGACCAGTTTGTCATCTTGGCAAAACTATTAGCCTTGCCCTGCTTCATTCCATGCTCCAAGGCCAAATTTGCCTGTTACTCCTGGTGTTTCTTGACTTCCTACTTTTGCATTCCAGTCCCCTATAATGAAAAAGACATCTTGTTTGGGTGCTATTTCTAAAAGGTCTTATAGGTGTTCATAGAACCGTTCAACTTTGGCTTCTTCAGAGTTACTGGTTGGGGCATAGGCTTGGATTACTGTAATATTGAATGGTCTGGATATGACTGAGCAAAATTCACTTCACTTCACGTACAAATACATACTTAGTTTCAGCTCTGGAAGAGATAATTAAATTAATCAACATACTGCAAAAGAAAAGTGTGTTCATAAACCATGAAATTATCATGTGTAAAGAGACACAAATATGATGCATAGAAAGTCTTCTGAGGACTATACGTACATAAGAATAGACAAACCATCCTCTGTTTTCCTTATAATAATAATAATAATAATAATTAAAGGAATAGAAGTGAGTTACTTCAAACTCAGGGGTTGCACCCAGGTCTCCTGAATTACAGGCAGATTATTTACCATTTGAGCCACCAGGGAAGTCCTCTTTATAATAAAAAATAGAAAAAAAATAAAAACTATTAGAAGTGAGATATTTCTGATTTGCAAGAAGCTAAAGGTAGGAAAAACCAGGCTGAATCAGACAAACAAGAAAAAATAATTTTTAAAAATGTTTTTGGTTTCATCTCTCTCATGTTATAAATTTCATTGAATCTCAAGTTTTGCCTAGATACCCAATAACACATTTTTTATCTTATTCCAGATGTCTCTTCATTGTGTATTAAGAAAACAATAGAAAAATTAAAATAAAAATAAATCATTTCTAAAGTTTAGTCCCAAAACAAAGTTTTTGTGACATCACTCACATATGTATGGAAATACTTATATGTTTCCCCATTAATAACAATTCTTTGTAGCATCATCATTCATGGCTCATTCTTTTCTTGGATGCACTAAGATGCATTTTCCAAACCTTGATTGTTGTACATAATTTTTTCTAATTTACTATTATAAATGTCACAATGAACACATGAATAGGTATGCAGATTTCAAATTATTTTATTTAAAATTTTCCTTTTCTTGTGTGCCAAAGTATAGATGAGTGTTTATTTTTGCACACTTAGAAACACTGAGTACTTCTATTGTGTTTTATTTATATATCTGACAGGGAAAAAAAGTGGTATATCAATGCTATATGATATAATTTGTTTTCAAATATGAATTATCATTTTTATATCTTTGTAAACCATAATTCAGAGGAGAAAAGGGAAGATAAACTCATCTAAATGCAGAGTTCCAAAGAATAGCAAGGAGAGATAAGAAAGCCTTCCTCAGTGATCAATGCAAAGAAATAGAGGCAAACAACAGAATAGGAAAAACAAGAGATCTCTTCAAGGAAATTAGAGATACCAAGGGAACACTTCATGCAAAGATGGGCTCAATAAAGGACAGAAATGGTATGGACCTAACAGAAGCAGAAAATATTAAGAAGAGGTGGCAAGAATACACAGAAGACTATACAAAAACGATCTTCATGATCCAGATAACCACAGTGGTTCGATCACTCACCTAGAGCCAGACATCCTAGAGTGCGAAATCAAGTAGTCCTTAGAAAGTATCACTATGAACAAAACTAGTGGAGGGGATGGAATTCCAACTGAGCTATTCAAGTCCTAAAAGATGATTCTGTGACAGTGCTTCACTCAATATGTCAGCGAATTTGGAAAACTCAGCAGTGGTCACAGGACTGGGAAAGGTCAGTTTTCATTCCAATCCCAAAGAAAGGCAGTGACAAAGAATGTTCAAACTACCACACAATTGTACTCATCTCACATGCTAGCAAAGTAATAATCAAAATTCTCAAAGGTAGGCTTCAACTTACGTGAACTGAGAACTTCCAGATGTTCAAGATGGATTCAGAAAAGGCAGAAGAACCAGAGATCGAATTACCAAATCTTTTGGATCATCAAAAAAAGTAAGAGAGTTCCAGAAAAAAAATCTACTTCTGCTTTTACTATGACAAAGCCTTTGACTGTGTGGATCACAACAAACTTTTGAAAATTCTGAAAGAGATGGGACTACCAGACCACCATACCTGTCTCCTAAAATATCTGTACCCAGGTCAAGAAGCAACAGTTTGAACTGGACATGGAAAAACGGACTGGTTCCAAATTGGGAAAAGAGTATGTCAAGTGTGTATATTGTCACCCTGCTTATTTAACTTACATGCAGAGTATATCATGTGAAAAGCCAGGCAGGTGAAACACAAGCTGGAATCAATACTGCCAGGAGAAATATCAATAGCCTCAGATATGCAAATGACATCACCCTTATGGCAGAAAGTGAAGAGGAACTAAAAATCATCTTGATGAAAGTGAAAGAAGAGAGTGAAAAAAGCTGACTTAAAACTCAACATTCAAAAAACTAAGATTATGGCATCTGGTCCCATCACTTCATGGCAAATAAATCGGGAAACCATGGAAATAGTGACAGACTTTTTTATCCTGGTCTCCAAAATCACTGCAGATGGTCACTGCAACCATGAAATTAAAAGACGCTTGCTCCTTGGAAGAAAAGCTATGATCAAACTAGATAGCATATTAAAAAGTGGAGAAATTACTTTGCCAACAAAGGTCCATCTAACCAAAGCTATGGTTTTCCCATAGTCATGTATGGATGTGAGAGTTAGACCATAAAGAAAGCTGAGCACTGAAGAATTGATGCTTTTGAACTGTGGTGTTGGAGATGACTCTTGAGTGTCCCTTGCGCTGCAAGGAGATCAAGTCAGTCCATCCGAAATGAAATCAGTCCTGAATACTCATTGGAAGGACTGATGCTGAAGCTGAAACTCCAGTAATTTGACCACCTAATGCAAAGAACTAACTCATTGGAAAAGACCCTGATGCTGGAAAGATTGAAGGCAGGAGGAGATAGGGCCAACAGAGAATGAGATGGTTGGATGGCATTACTGACTTGATGGACATGAGTTTGAGCAAGCTCCAGGTGTTCGTGATGGACAGGGAGGCCTGGTGTGCTGCAGTCCATGGGGTCGCAGAGAGTGGGATGTGACTGAGACTGAACTGACATCATAAATGATATGAATTATTTTTTAAAAGTGTTTTCTTATGATAAATTCCATGTCCATTTTCAATGAAATGTTTTCTTTTTTAATTTGCTGATAATAATGTTTACATATATTTCTCAGCATTGATTTTTAACATTTTAAGTAATTTTTTGCTTTATTCAAACTCATTTAAGTTTTATGCAATTAAAACTATGAATATTTCCCTTAACGGTTTCTGTTCTGGTTTTGGTTTTAGAACGTTTTCTCCAGTCACCCAAATTATAGCTATATTGTCAAAATATTTTGTAATCCTGTAATTTACATTCAAATTCTTAGGACATATGGCATTATTTTGGAGTTGTGTAAGGTTGCATGCCCCAGTTAATTATTTTTTAATTAACTCATTACTCCATCATAAAGTATTTATTTCATTTTTTTGTCTTTGTGTGTGCACAATTGAGATTCTTCATTGAACACCCCTATAGCCAGGCACTGAGAACGCAATAATGAAAAAAAAAAAAGGAAAGGAAAAAATTACTTTTCTCATAGAGCTTATATTGCAGTAAGGGAAACAAGTATTAAACAAATTCCTATTAAAATATTTATAATAAACCATGGAGAAGAGCCTCAGTTTGGAGACTGGATAAAGATTAAATAGAACAAACCTTGCATGGGTATGTGGGCAGAAAGATAATTTAGAGAAAATATAATACCCTGCTTAAAAGTCCTAGGATGGGCTGAATGTTATTCAGGGAACTGGAAGAAATCCTCCTTCGGCTTGGGCACAGGAGGCAGGGCACCTACTATGTTCTGAAGTACGTGGGTCCATTCCATGCAAGGCAAAGCTAATCCCCTGCTTCTATAAAAAGAAAGATATCAGCTATTCTAAAATGTTTTTCTTACAAATATATTTGAGAATCACTTTTTAGACTTCAGCAAAACATTTTGATTGGAATTTCCTTTAACTGAAATATTAAACTGTGACGGATTTTTTTTAGTGTTCAGTGGAGTGACTATTTTTAATGAAATGAATTAAAAGATGTTGTCTTAGATTCTGTACATCAGTTCAGTTCAGTTCAGTCGCTCAGTCGTGTCCGACTCTCCGCGACCCCATGAATCACAGCACGCCAGGCCTCCCTGTCCATCACCAACTCCCGGAGTACACTCAAACTCATGTCCACAGAGTCGGTGATGCCATCCAGCCATCTCATTCTCCGTCGTCCCCTTCTCCTCCCGCCCCCAACCTTTCCCAGCATCAGAGTCTTTTCCAGTGAGTCAACTCGTCGCATGAGGTGGCCAAAGTATTGCAGTTTCAGCTTTAGCATCAGTCCCTCCAATGAACATCCAGGATTGATCTCCTTTAGAATGGACTGGTTGGATCTCCTTGCAGTATAAGGGACTCTCAAGAGTCTTCTCCAACACCACAGTTCAAAAGCATCGATTCTTCGGCGATCAGCCTTCTTCACAGTCCAACTCTCACATGCATACCTGACCACGGGAAAAACCATTGCCTTGACTAGACGGACCTTGGTTGGCAAAGTAATGTCTCTGCTTTCCATGTGTGCCTGTGTAAGCACAAGCATGTGTATGTGTGTTTGTTTTAATGTGACATGGTTTTTTAAGATTTATTATGAAAACCACTTAGCAATGATTTTTTAAAGAGAAATAGTTGACTTTAATTTATTTAGCTATGTGTTTGAGAGAGACAAGTTTGGTAGTTTTCGTGTGACAGCCAGCAAAATTATCCTGGCATACATCAAGAAATGAGCTTACAGGAGATTCAGAGACTCCTTTAACAGGCATCCTAAATCTTTGGATGGGAAAGGGTAGGGCTATTGTCAGTTTAGATGAAGCTCACCTGAAAGACGGAGAAGGCAATGGCAAGCCACTCCAGTACTCTTGCCTAGAAAATCCCATGGATGGAGGAGCCTGGTTGGCTGTAGTCCGTGGGGTCACTAAGGGTCGGACACGACTGAGTGACTTCACTTTCACTTTTCACTTTCACACATTGGAGAAGGAAATGGCAACCCACTCCAGTGTTCTTGCCTGGAGAATCCCAGGGACGGGGGAGCCTGGTGGGCTTCTGTCTACGGGGTCGCACAGAGTCAGACATGACTGAAGTGACTTAGCAGCAGCAGCAGTAGCACCTGAAAGAATACCAAGTATTGTTTAATATCAGTTAGTCTGTAAGCATGACTTTTCTATGGAGACAAAAGCTGACTTGCCTCTTCAGCATAATAGTTAGAAACATAAGAAATTAGAACTCTAAAACTATTTAATAAATGGAAGAGCAAAATAAAATTGAAGATACCTTAAATTCACCTTGGCTTAACCTCTTGTCACTGGGTATTTGATCAGTCCAAGACTTATATCAGCAGTGCTCTTACAAAAATTTAATCTTTTTTCAGAACTTCTATTTTTCCTCTTTTTAAGTGGGAAGGTAGATTTTTTCATCTAATTTTTTTTTCTCACAAGGCTATAAAGAAAATGATTAGCATACACTGCTTATTATTATTATTAGATATAAGTAGAGTCCAAGGAAGTCAGAAAATTTTATTATAGACATCATTTTCAGATTAGCAGCCATTATGCCAATGAGATTAATTTGTCATAAAGCAATGTTCATGTTGCATTGTTCTTCCTGTTGGTGTTATGCAACTCTCAAGTGCATTTGTTAGGAACTAACCCCCTCCACCGCCCCCCAGGACGTGTCAGTTCCTTGGAATATGGGCACATCAACAGGGCAGCTTTCCACTCTTCCAAGAGAACAGTCCTAAGGCACAAAGATTCAGATACTGGCCACTGAAATTTGTCAGAGCATTCTGAAGGGTTTGAGCGTTGTGGAGGTGGGGGTGCTGTGTATGCTATAGCCAAGACCAGTTTTCCTTTCTCTGACACACACACAAAATCACTATTAAGTGTTTCACATTTTCTTTCAAACATATCTTTACTATAAACACTGTCCATGGAATTTTGTTGGCTTGGTGCTCTTTCTACTCACATTGTTTATACTCTCCATTGTTAAAGCTGTTTCTATCACTTTACCAACCACATAGGTTTCTTCTGGGTTGCTTTACTCTGAGTCATTCAGACTAATATCTGTCTAGTAGCACATCACAGCAAGAAGGTGTGTAGGGAATGCTTCACAAGCCAACGTGTCATCAGTTTCTGTTATAAGTATGCATTTTGTATCATACTTACATCCTTGTATCAACTAAAGATCATACTTTTACTGTGGTATCTGCTAGGTAGAACATGGAACTGAACACAAGAAACTGACAAAATAACATTACTTGAATAGTAAAGAAAAATTACTTGATTATTAAACCACTTGAAGATTTTGCCCAAAGACTACATAAAGAATTCCCGGTAAGGAATAAATTCTGCTTGAGGAGGAATGGCGATAGTGACCAAATGAAGAGCATAAGTATGGAATTAACCAATCCTTTTAGAATTCCAATGTTCTAAACTGCGTGGAGACACAAATATATTAAGCATTTTTAACTGAGACACCTTCTGGTTCCTGGGCCTTTTCTTCTTTCTCTTTGGCCTCAGGTTTAGAGTTGAAAGTAGAGCTTTCAGTACGGTAGGCCATTCTCATTAGTTGATGGAAGCTCTTATTCAGGTTTACTTTTTCACTATTCCTGATCCTATTCTGTATTCTCACATAGACAGTCTAATGTGTGTGTATTACTTTTCCTTAGATATGTATATAACCATATCAAAATACAGTGGTCCTTTTTAAGTTATGTAAATGGTATTGTGCTATGGAGACTGTTTGTGTATAATGCTGTAGTTTGTCATCTTCATGATATTTTATGTATACCTAATTCACTGTTCCTAAATGCTTGTTACAGTGAATGTATTCATCCAATTTTATTTATTTAGAGATAAACACATAAGATAGCTGCAAATAATAGCTACTACAAGCAATGTTGGAAAGAGTTAGCTTCATCATGTTCTTTTGTGAACTTCTTTGAATAGGGTTCCTGGGTAATAGGAAACATACATATACTATGCAGCTACTGCCAGTTGCCCTCCATATCAACCAAACAAACATTTTTTAAAGGTTAAAATGGTGTTGAATTTATTGTTCTGCTTATGCAAATATCTTTGAGGACAAGTCAGTAGATTCAGTTTTTAAAACTTCACACACTGAAAACTTTATGCTATAATTATTTTGATTCTTAAACACTAAAACTCTTAAATATTCAGAAAAAAATTCTTGACCTGTTTTTTCAACAATCAACTGCTAATTATGTATTATGTTACTGTTAAAAACTGGGTAACTAGGTCACCACCTGGAGTAGGAAATGGCAGCCCACTACAGTATTCTTACCTGGAAAATTCCATGGACAGAGAACCCTGGCAGGATACAGTCTACGGGGTGGCAAAGAGTCAGACGTAACTGAGCAACTGAACATATGCTTGCACATACATGTCACTAAAGGTATAGTTACAGCATTTCAATTTTTGTCCTTGATATAATTTCAGAAGATGGAACTCTGTAAGAAATTTGTGTACTATTTCAGTTCAGTTCAGTTCAGTCACTCAGTCGTGTCTGACTCTCCGCGACCCCATGAATCACAGCACGCCAGGCCTCCCTGTCCATCACCAACTCCCGGACTTCACTCAAACTCATGTCCACAGAGTCGGTGATGTGTAGTATTTAGAAATTTGTTATAAGGTAAACCTATGGATCAGTATTTCTCTGGAGAATTGTTCTAGGATAGACACTAGTTTTAAATACTTTACAGATTGTTTGACACAGGTTTATTATATATCTTTTAAATTATAAATATAGAATAATTTATTCTATCTTTCTTCACATATTTTTTCACATTGCCTGCATCCACACATACCTCTACCCTCACCAACAATTGTTCTGATGCAAACCTCAATTGTTCTGATGCAAACCTCAATTATTTTCTAAAAGATATATACTAATAATGGTAAAATTATATACCAATTTGTTATTCCTTAAGTTGAATACCTTTCCATGTGAAAGTTAGTTTTTCAGTGGTGTCCGACTCTTTGTGACCCCATGGACTGTAGCCCTCCAAGCTCCTCTGTCCATGGAATTCTCCAGGCAAGAATACCAGAGTGGGTTGCCATTCACTTCTCCAGGACCTTTTCATATACTTCTATATATATTTTTTTTTTTCTAGGTTTCCCTGTATTGTTCTTGATGATCCATAGAAGTCCTTCTATATTCAAGATACTAGTTCTTAATTGGTTTCAGTTGTTGAAAATGTCTCCTTCCAATCAGTCATAGGTTTTCTAATTATCTATATTTTCTTCTTTAATAGATTTCTGAATTCTTATGTAATCTAACCCATTAACTTTTTCTTCCTGACAGTTTTTGGTTTGAGGATCTGGGATATATTTTCCTCCACTGTCCTTTTTCAAGGTCCCTGGGTAATTCTCCTAGATTTTCTTCCTTTAGTTTTATAGTATTTAAGATTATAAGCACTCTGAGTTTCACATTTATATATTTAATGAGAAGGATCCAACTCCACTTCTTTTCAATTTAGTGGGCTTATATCCTTAACACTTTCTTATTATTCTGGCATGCCTGTTTTGTCATATATCACACTGGCTATAAATACATGTTTGGTTCTGAAATTTTAATCCTAAACTCTCAATTTTGAATCACATATTGGCCATACACACCGTTGATAGATTTTTAGAAACTCTGTATATATTCAAATAAAGATTACTCTAGCTTTATAAACTCCAGTGTTCTTGCCTGGAGAATCCCAGGGACGGGGGAGCCTGGTGGGCTGCCGTCTGTGGGGTCGCACAGAGTCGGACACGACTGCTAAGTCGCTTCAGTCGTGTCCGACTCTGTGCGACCCCACAGACGGCAGCCCACCAGGCTCCCCCGTCCCTGGGATTCTCCAGGCAAGAACACTGGAGTGGGTTGCCATTTCCTTCTCCAATGTGTGAAAATGAAAAGTGAAAGTGAAGTCGCTCAGTCGTGCCCGACCCTTAGCGATCCCACAGACTGCAGCCTACCAGGCTCCTCCATCCATGGGATTTTCTAGGCAAGAGTACTGGAGTGGCTTGCCATTGCCTTCTCCGAGCAGCAGCAGCAGCTTTATAAAATGAGCTGGGGCAGTTTTACTTCCAATAAAAATATTTTTAAATTAATAAATAATGGTTCCCTGAAAGTTTGTTCCATTCCGTCGCTCAGTCGTGTCCGACTCTCTGCAACCCCGTGGACTGTAGCCTACCAAGCTTCTCCGTCCATGGAATTCTCCAGGCAAGAATACTGGAGTGGGTTACCGTTTCCTTCTCCAGGGGATCTTCCCAACCCAGGGATCGAAGCCGGGTCTCTCGCATTGGGGGCAGACGCTTTAACCTCTGAGCCACCAGGGATAATCCTATGCTGACCAATTGAATTGCTTTGATGCTTTTGAACTGTGGTGTTGGAGAAGACTCTTGAGAGTCCCTTGGACTGCAAGGAGATCCAACCAGTCCATTCTAAGGGAGATCGATCCTGGGTGTTCATTGGAAGGACTGATGCTAAAGCTGAAACTCCAATACTTTGGCCACCTCATGCAAAGAGTTGACTCACTGGAAAAGACTCTGATGCTGGGAAAGGTTGGGGGCAGGAGGAGAAGGGGACGACCGAGAATGAGATGGCTGGATGGCATCACCGACTCTGTGGACATGAGTTTGAGTGAACTCCGGGAGTTGGTGATGGACAGGGAGGCCTGGTGTGCTGTGATTCATGGGGTCGCGGAGAGTCGGACACGACTGAGTGACTGAACTAACTAACTAACACTTTCAAATGGCTCATGCACACTATTTCATTGAAAATTTTTCACATTTCATGTTTTTGTAGAAATTCACCCTTTCATCTAAGTTTGCAAATTTATTAGCGTATAATAGCTCATAACATTCTTATTGGGACTTCCCTGGTGGCTCAGTTGGTATAGAATCTGCCTGCAATTCAGGAGACCCTGGTTGGATCCCTGGGTTGGGAAGATCCCTTGGAAGAAGGCATGGCAACCCACTCCAGTATTCTTGCCTGGAGAATCCCCGTGCACAGAGGAGCCTGGCAGGCTACAGTCCATGAGGTCGCAAAGAGTCAGACATGACTAAGTGACTAAGCACAGCAACATTCTCAATAATTTCAAATTCCCTGTGGTGTCTTATTTAATTTCCAAACTGGAATTTTGAAGGGGCCCTTTTATTATTGATTTCCAGTTACATTACATTCTCACTGAAGACTTTCATCTACATGAGTTTGTAGTTTTGAAATTTTTTCAGCGTCACTTATGGCCTGCATATGGTTATACTTGTGAGTTTTACTTATGAATTCAAAATATTTATTTCTGACAGAATCCACATGTCTACACATGCATTATATGTAATTCATTGACTGGGTTATGTATATTTTCTGTAAGTTCGCTTGACCTGTTTTTGAAAGAAGTATGTTAAATTATCCAACTATAATTATTAGCTTATCTATTTGTTCTTCAATGTTGTCAGTTATTCCTTCATATATCTCACATTTATAAACATAGGCTTGTGTATATTCATGACTGTCATACCTTCTTGACCTTTTGTTCCTTAATATGTCTTCTTATGATGTTTCTGAATTTTGTTTCTATCTTTACTGATATAAAATTTTAAAAATTCTCTAGGTAGAATATGTTGAAAACAATACTCAATCATCATCTTTCAGCCATTGTTGCTCTTGAGATAGCTGACATAAATTTAATTTTTACCTCCAGTAGCCTTTCAGAATCCTCCTTTGTCATTTGAATGACCTAAGTTTCACTATTATGTCAAGGAATTTTTTCTATTTCCCTTGTGGTTCCTGTGAGCACCATCAATTTGAAGTCATTACCTTTCATTAATTATGAGAAAAGGTTCCACATAATATATTCAAGTACTTACTTTTTTCCTCCATTTCTTTTAGTTTTTCTTCTGAACCTATTACTCCATTACTCAGTTTTTTCCTTCTTCTATTTATTAGCTTATTTTTTATATTTATATCTGATGACTTCTCAGAAAGGGCTTTCCAAATAACTATTTCTTTTTTATTATTCACCCCTATATCAATTCTCTTATTTCAACTATTATAATATTCATATTCAATATTTTAATTTAATTATTTTTGATGTAACTATTGGGCTTTCTTTTTTCTCACTACCAATATTACCCCCTCTATCTTTGAATATCATTTTAAATTCTCAGTCTCAGCAGCTCATTGTATAGAGGTTATTTAGTTTATTCTCTTTCTCTTCAAGTGTTTTGATCCTTAAGTGTCTTGTTATTTTCCACTGTAGTCTCATAATTTATTGAGGCTTTCAGCTACTTTATATATATATTCTTAGGGAGAAAAAGCAAACCCATAAGCTTCAAAATATGCTATATTTGGAGGGTGAGAATGGCTGGGACAGAGGGAGTATGTCTGTATAGGGCCACCTGATGTGAAGAGCCAACTCATTGGAAAAGACCCTGAAGCTGAGAAAGACTGAGGGCAGGAGCAGAAGTGGGTGACAAAGGATGAGATGGTTGGATGGCATCATCGACTCAATGGACATGACTCTGAGCAAACTCTGGGAGATAGTGAAGGACAGAGAAGCCTGGTGTGCTGCAGTCCATGGGGTCACAAGTAGTGGGACCTGACTTGACAACTGAACAGTAACAGCAAGGTGAAGACCTACTAATAGTTTGCCACATTCCCCCTGGCAACCCTAGTCCTCAAGAGACTTACTTATCTCTTTTTCCTGGCTTGTGATTTTTTTGTGTGATCACCTATCCTGTGGAGCTATGTCATAGGTGGGTAGGCAAGGGATTTTTCCTCTACCAGCAATCTTACCTAAACTCATTGCAATTTACTCTTTTCATCATCTATTCTCAAGCGCTTCTTTATTGATACCCCCAGCATCTCTGAACAGCATGTGGACAACCCTTCCTTTCCTGACCAGTCATGTATGTCTAGGAATGAGCAACAGTAAATTCTGGGAAATATTTGGGAGAAAAGGGGTATCCTCACAATTAAAAGGTACCCCAGCACAATCTATGACCATGCATCTGTATCTGATTTACTCAAAGCTGCTACTGTTCCCTCACTGACACTCAGTCACCTTCTGTCTCCATAATATTTCCTCAGAGATTTTAATTTCTTTCTTCTATCTCTTTTTATTTTTTTCCCTTAGAATCATTTGTCTCAACTTTCAGCTTAGTGTGTCACAGTCTCTGGAAGCAGAACTCAATAAAAATATTTTCATTTTCATTTTACATATGAGGAAACAATTCAGAGTTAAATTAATTTATCCTACATTACTGGCCGGTAAGCAGCAAAGAAGGAGAAAGCACTGTTAGATCTCACTATAAATCTCATGGTCTTTCCCTGGATATTTATACTGTGCAATATGTAATATTTAGGAATCGTTTTTAGAAATACTGTTTGTTCAGCCAATGAAAAAATTCATCTTGTTATTACAAACTCTGGAGTTGGAAAATCGCTTCATATTTTTTCCAGCAAAATAGCACAACTAGAAGATATTTTCATTTCCAGAGGTTCCTTCCTACTTGATGGAGATAAGAAAAGGTGTTGAATAAGTGTAAGGATAATCTTGAGTTCCATTTACAAAGACAAATGATTCTGAAATTGCATCCGTAAACCTCATAAGTGGACACTGAGCTGTTTATAATTTAGAACCTCTCTAGTGACATACACAAAGCAAATGGAAATCAGTCCCACTCTCCACTACTAACAGAATATTAATTCTCTTTTGCAAGTAAGTGCTTTTCAATGTAATGCCTTAAACAACAGATCTTTAAACAATACAAAACATTTAAATTTAATCACCACATACTTGCCTGTTACAAGAGTGCTGAGTGCTAAAATATAAGCTAGTCAAATGAGAAATACTCCCAGAGTTGTCATTTCCTTCAGTCATTGATGGCAATGTTGAAAAAAAGTTCGGTGTTGACTAATTTTTGCAGGGTTTTTGTCTTTTTATTCTTGTGCCTTTCAATCTGGGGGGAAAAACATACTTATTTGAAAGCAAGGAGGAATTATTTCAAAAAAACCTTGTGATTCAAGCGGCAGTGAGCCTTCTCTTTGTAAGGCATTTTAATAAGTATTTGAATGACAAATCAGACTTTTCATTGGTTTGTAGAACAATAAGTCAGCAAACCACCAGCCCACAGTCTTACAATTCTCCATCCTGGGTAATTTATTCTTTATGATCAATACTCTATAGCTATAGTCAAGTCATGTCATCAATCTAATAGACCAGTCAAAAGTAGAGTTTATAGCTGAATACATGATACAAATTTGCACTTGACCTATCTATTTGCCTTCTTATTTGGGTGAACATATTGCTGTAAAAATAAGAGGAGGAAAATGTGACATGGAGCATTCTATGTGTCAGACCTTTTGTCAGTCACCTTACATTTTAACTCAACCAGGTTGGTGCAAGTATTTGATGTTATTATCAGCAATTGGTTTTCCCTTGAAAGTGTTCCCACCTTTTCCTGAAATTTCTGGAGGGAACAGTCTCACAGTAACTCTGTTGCCAAAACTCAGCCTCTGTTTCCCAGTGTTGAACAGAAACACAAAGGCAGAGTTTTGGGTGAAGTAGAAAAGAGGAGCTTTTATTGCTTTGCCAGGCAAAGGGGACCACAGCAGGCTAATCCCCTCAAGACTGTCTGACCCACCTGGAGAAAGTAGTGAGGATTTTTATAGTGTTCAATAAGCAGGACATGAGCAGTTTATTGACTGTTCTCGGATTGATTGGCAACAAGATGAAGTTTCAAGCTTCAACCTGATTTCAACCAGCCTAGGGTCTATGTTCTTGTGGTCAGCAGTTTTCATCTGGTGGGAGTCAGCTTCCTGTAAAAATAACCCAGGGTTATGCCCTTTATTGGTATTTTTCGGGGAACTATGGGTTTGGTGATTTGGTTCTTTAGTAGATTTTATAGTCTAAATTGTTACCATTTTCCTGACTCAACAACTATTCTTTGTTTCTACATTTTCATATGCCCCAATCATTAATTCTTGAGTCAGCACTTTACTTCAAAAGGCTGGTACACAAGGACTTGTACACACTTTCATGCCCACTCCCTTCTGCAC